>NC_080379.1:45619800-45702300 GCF_014773155.1 Arachis stenosperma | reverse complement strand
TGGTATTGCTACCTCACATAACTTCGAGAGTCTTGATGATATTACTAAGGAACGTCTTTATCAAAATATTTTTGCTTCACATTTCGGACAATTAGCAATAATTTTTCTGTGGACTTCTGAGAATCTGTTTCATGTAACTTGGCAGGGAAATTTTGAGACATGGGTATAGGATCCTTTACATGTAAGACCTATTGCTCATGCAATTTGGGATCCTCATTTTGGTCAACGTGCTGTAGAAGCTTTTACTCGTGGGGGTGCTTTTGGTCCAGTAAATATTGCCTATTCCGATGTTTACCAGTGGTGGTATACAATCGGTTTACGTACTTGTTTCGAGGGTTACCTGAAACTGTAGGTCGATCTCGGACGAAATCTTCTGTACTGGTCGGCGCGGTTGTGTCCGACTTGATAATGGTGGCCAGAGCCGCCGTGTTCGACTTGTTGGACTTGGTGGTTGTGCTGATCCTTCGTCATCGGAGGGTGGTGGTACCTGTAAGGGACTCCGATGCTTAAGTTAGCAAGGGTATTAAGCAGGTTTTTAGTAGAATCAGAGTATGAGTTATACCTGGGTGCTCCAGTGTATTTATAATAGTGTGGAATGATCTTTCTGGAGATAAGATAGTTATCTTATCTTATCTTTGACTGAAATAATCTTATCTTCAAGGGAACCTCCCTTATCTCTATAGGCTTTGGGCTGCCTTTGGATTTGGGTCGTGTTCCTTTGTTTGGGCCTTTTTTGGGCTCTCCTGGTGATTTGGCTGAGCTCTTGGAGAAGAGGTCGGATAGTTCGGACCTGAAGAGGTAATTTGGCTTGTCGTTGATCATCTCGGGTGGGACATCTTCGACCTAGGGTATGAACAGTGCACCTGCTCGAGTACGGTCTTCCTTTTTGAGGTCGAGTCCTTAATTTTAGGACTTCAATCCTTCTCTGGTGAAGCCAAGCTTGAGCATTGTCGCTTTTCTTCTTTGTAGAGTTTCCCTTTGAATACGAAGCGTTTCATTTGTTTCTTTTAATTTTGAAACAAACGTTCCTTCTCTTGGGAACGTGCGAGGGTTTTTAATGGCTCATTAATTTCTTTAATGCTTCGTTTCTGTCGCCTCCCGCTTTCATTTTTGAATCACTTACTCTTTGTTTTGCTGTAACTTCCCCTTTTCTCTCCATTCTTCTATTTCATTTTGACCTGCCTGAGACTTCTCTTCTTCTCTTTTACCCCTTGTTTTTTCTCTTCTTGAGAGGGCGATCTTTACTGGCGTCGTTTTGGTTGCTTGTTTTCAACCTTCAATCAGTTTATCGTCTCCTTCTTCTCTAAAGGTTGGTTTTCTTTCTTCCTTTTTTACACTCTTTCCTTTTAAAGTTCTGTTTGGCCACGAAAAGCTTTGATCTTGCTTGCATTTGCGTTGGAAAGTTTGAATCTTTTTCTCTATTTTTTTTGTATCTGATTGGTGCCATAATGTGTGCTCTGGGAGTTTCTTCATTTTTGTACGAATCTTGTCGCATTTCTTGATAGTTGACGCTTTTAGGGTTTTGCATGTAGCTACCGTTTCTTCTTGTTATATGAGTTTGCTTGATTCTGAAAAAAGGTTGCTTTTTTTGGCATATGTTGATGTATAATAGTTCTGTTTGTAGAAAGGTAATTTTGATAGCTTTTTTGGTTTATGAAAGTTCTTTTCGGAGTGTCGCTTGTTTTGAGAAGAAGGTTATTCTCTTGCTGGGAGACGTCGGGTCGTAGGCTTTAGTTCTTACTCTGTTACTGCCTCCAAAGGATGCCCCAGGACTTTAGGTTGTGTCCTGGGGTTTCCTTTTTTGTTTATTTATGATAGTTTGTAGTTTTGAGTTTGTATCCTTTTTTTGTCTGAGCTATTCTTCCTCACTTTACCCGAGCAGTTTGATTAGTAACCCCTTGGTGCACGAAATTGTGATCATCAACAATGGCGCCAATAAACTTGGTAGCGCTCTCAAACGTGAATCACACTTTGTCACAACTCTGCACAACTAACCAGCAAGTGCACTGGGTCGTCCAAGTAATAAACCTTACGTGAGTAAGGGTCGATCCTACGGAGATTGTTGGTATGAAGCAAGCTATGGTCATCTTGTAGATCTCAGTTAGGCGGATAATAATTGGTTATGGAGTTTTCGAATAATAATAATAAATAAACAGGAAATAAAGATAGAAATACTTATGTAAATCATTGGTGGGAATTTCAGATAGGCGTATGAAGATGCTGTGCTCCTTCTGAATCTCTACTTTCCTACTACCTTTATCCGATCCTTCTTACTCCTTTCCATGGCAAGCTGTATGTAGGACATCACCGTTGTCAATGGCTACATCCCATCATCTCAGTGAAAATGGTCCAAATGCTCTGTCACAGCACGGCTAATTATCTTTCGGTTCTCGATCATGTCGGAATAGAATCCCTTGATTCTTTTGCGTTTGTCATCACGCCTAACAATCGCGAGTTTGAAGCTCGTCATTGTTATTCAATCCCTGAATCCTACTCGGAATACCACAGACAAGGTTTAGACTTTCCGGATTCTCATGAATGCCGCCATCAATTCTAGCTTATACCACGAAGATTTTGATTAAGGAATCTAAGAGATATGCGCCCGGCCTAAGGTAGAACGGAAGTGGTTGTCAGTCACGCGTTCATAGGTGAGAATGATGATGAGTGTCACGGATCATCACATTCATCATGGTGAAGTGCAACGAATATCTTAGAACAGGAATAAACTGAATTGAATAGAAAATAGTAGTAATTGCATTAAAACTCGAGGTACAGCAGAGCTCCACACCCTTAATCTGTGGTGTGTAGAAACTCCACCGTTGAAAAGACATAAGTGATTAAGGTCCAGGCATGGCCGAATGGCCAGCCCTCAAAACGTAATCACAGGATCAAAAATACAATCCAGGATCCCGGATGTCTGAAACAATAGTAAATTGTCCTATTTATACTAGACTAGCTACTAGGATTTACAGAAGTAATTAATTGATGCGGAAATCCACTTCCCGGGCCCACTTGGTGTGTGCTTGGGCTGAGCTTGAGCTTTACATGTGCAGAGGATTCATTTGGAGTTGAACGCCAAGTTGTAACGTGTTTTTGGCGTTCAACTCTGGTTCGTGACGTGTTTCTGGCGTTTGACTCCAGAATGCAGCGTAGAACTGGCGTTGAGCGCCAGTTTGCGTCATCTAATCTCGAATAAAGTATGAATTATTATATATTGCTGGAAAGCTCTGAATGTATACTTTCCAACGCCGTTGAGAGCGTGTCATTTGGAGTTCTGTAGCTCCAGAAAATCTATTTCGAGTGCAGGGAGGTCAGAATCCAACAGCATCAGCAGTCCTTTGTCAGCCTGAATCAGATTTTTGCTCAGGTCCCTCAATTTCAGCCAGAAATTACCTGAAATCATAGAAAAACACACAAACTCATAGTAAAGTCCAGAAATGTGAATTTTGCATAAAAACTAATGAAAACATCCTTAAAAGTAGCTAGATCCTACTAAAAACTACCTAAAAACAATGCCAAAATCCGTATAAATTATCCGCTCATCACAACACCAAACTTAAATTGTTGCTTGTCCCCAAGAAACTTAAAATAAAATAGGATAAAAAGAAGAGAATATACTATAAATCCCAAAATATCAATGAATATTAGTTCTAATTAAATGAGCGGGACTTTATCCCTTGAAGTTTAGAATGATTGGCATCTTTAGGAATTCAGAGTTTCAGATAGTGTTATTGATTCTCTTAGTTAAGTATGTTGATTCTTGAACACAGCTACTTTTATGAGTCTTGGCCGTGGCCCTAAGCACTTTGTTTTCCAGTATTACCACCTGATACATAAATGCCACAGACACATGACTGGGTGAACCTTTTTAGATTGTGACTCAGCTTTGCTAAAGTCCCCAGTTAAAGGTGTCCAGAGCTCTTAAGCACACTCTTTTTGCTTTAGATCACGACTTTAGCCACTCAGTCTCAAGCTTTTCACTTGGACCTGCATGCCACAAGCACATGGTTAGGGACAGCTTGATTTAGCCGCTTAGGCCTGGATTTTAGTTCCTTGGGCCCTCCTATCCATTGATGCTCAAAGCCTTGGATCCTTTTTACCATTGCCTTTTGGTTTTAAGGGCTATTGGCTTTTTCTGCTTGCTTTTTCTTTTTTTTTTCTATTTATTTTTTTTGCCACTTTTTTTTCGCAAGCTTTTGCTATTCACTACTTTTTCTTGCTTCAAGAATCAATTTCATGATTTTTCAGATTATCAATAGCATTTCTCTTTGTTCATCATTCTTTCAAGAGCCAACAATTTTAACATTCATAAACAACAAGATAAAAAATATGCACTATTCAAGCATTCATTCAGAAAACAAAAAGTATTGTCACCACATCAATATAATTAAACTAAATTCAAGGATAAATTCGAAACTCATGTACTTCTTATTCTTTTTGTATTAAAACATTTTTCATTTAAGAGAGATGAAGGATTTATGGATTTATTCATAGCCTTATGACATAGTTACTAAATACTAATGATCATGTAGGAAAGACAAAAACATAAATAAACATTAAGCATAAAAAATGAAAAAAAAATAGAGAAATAAGAACAAGGAATGAGTCCACCTTAGTGATGGTGGCGCTTTCTTCTTGAAGAACCAATGATGTCCTTGAGCTCTTCTATGTCTCTTCCTTGCCTTTGTTGCTCCTCCCTCATTGCTCTTAGATCTTCTCTAATTTCATAGAGAATGATGGAGTGTTCTTGATGTTCCACCCTTAATTGATCCATATTGTGACTCAAGTCTTCTAGAGAAGTGTTGAGTTGTTCCTAATAGTTGTTGGGAGGAAAGTGCATCCCTTGAGGTATTTTCGGGATTTCTTGGTGATGAGCTTCCTCATACGTCTTTTGGAATCCATGAGTGGGCTCTCTTGTTTGCTCCATCCTCTTCTTAGTGATGGGCTTGTCCTCTTCAATGAGGATGTCTCCTTCTATGATAACTCCAGCTGAGTAGCATAGATGGCAAATAAGATGAGGAAAAGCTAGCCTTGCCAAGGTAGAGGGCTTTTCGGCTATTTTGTAGAATTCAAGGGAGATTACTTCATGAACTTCTACTTCCTCTCCAATCATGATGCTATGGATCATGATGGCCCGATCCACAATAACTTCGGATCGGTTGCTAGTGGGGATGATGGAGCGTTGGATGAACTCCAACCATCCTCTAGCCACAGGTTTGAGGTCCAGTCTTCTTAATTGAACCGGTTTGCCTTTGGAGTCTCTTTTCCATTGAGCTCCTTCCACACATATGTCCGTAAGGACTTGGTCCAACCTTTGATTAAAGTTGACCCTTCTAGTGTAGGGGCGTGCATATCCTTGCATCATGGGCAAGTTGAATGCCAACCTCACATTTTCCAGACTAAAATCTAAGTATTTCCCCCGAACCATTGTAAGATAATTCTTTGGGTTCGGGTTCATACTTTGATCATGGTTCCTAGTGATCCATGCATTGGCATAGAACTCTTGAACCATTAGGATTCCGACTTGTTGAATGCGGTTGGTTAGAACTTCCCAACCTCTTCTTTGGATCTCATGTCGGATCTCCGGATACTCATTTTTCTTGAGCTTGAAAGGGACCTCAGGGATCACTTTCTTCTTGGCCACAACATCATAGAAGTGGTCTTGTTGGGCTTTAGAGATGAATCTCTCCATCTCCCATGACTCGGAAGTGGAAGCTTTTGTCTTCCCTTTTCCTTATCTAGAGATTTCTCCGGCCTTAGGTGCCATAGGTGGTTATGGAAAAACAAAAAGCTATGCTTTTACCACACCAAACTTAAAATATTGCTCGCCCTCGAGTAAGAGAAGAAAGAATAGATGATGAAGAAGAAAATATGGAGGAGAGGGAGAGAGGGTTGTGATTCAGCCAAGGAGGAGAAGAGAGGGTTGGGTTGTGTGAAAATGAAGAAGAATGGAGGGGTTTATATAGTGGAGGGAGAGGGGTTAAGGTTCGGCCATATTGGGTGGGTTGGGTGGGGAAGTGATTTTGAATTTTGAAAGTAGGTGGGGTTTATGGGGAAGAGTGGAAGGATGTGAGTGGTGAAGAGGTGATGAAGAAGAGAGATTGAGGTGATTGGTGAAGGGTTTTTGGGGAAGAGTGTTTATGGGATTGTGTGAAGAGGAGAGAAGGTGAGTTGAGGTAGGTGGGGATCCTGTGGGATCCACAGATCCTGAGATGATCCTGTAGGGTCCACAGATCCTGTGGTGTCAAGGATATAACAACCCTGCACCAATTAGGCGAGTGAAATGCCTTGCATGCAATTCTGGCGTTTGAACGCCAGATTGATGCTTGTTTTGGGCGTTCAGCGCCCATCTGTAGCATGTTTCTGGCGTTGAACGCCAGTTTCATGATTGTTTCTGGCGTTCAGCGCCATCTCTCCTCAGGGTGTATTCCTGGCGTTTGAACGCCAGGATGTTGCTTGTTTCTGGCATTCAACGCCAGATCCATGCTCTGTTCTGGCGTTGAACGCCAGCCAGATGCTTCTTACTGGCGTTTAAACGCCAGTAAGTCCTTCTTCCAGGGTGTGATTTTTCTTCTGCTATTTTTTATTCTGTTTTTAATTTTAGTATTTTTTTTTTGTGACTCCACATGATCATGAACCTAATAAAACATAAAAGAACAATAAAAAGAAAAATAAAATTAGATAAATAAAAATTGGGTTACCTCCCAATAAGCGCTTCTTTAATGTCAATAGCTTGACAGTGAGCTCTCATGGAGCCACACAGGTGATCAGGTCAATGTTGTAGACTCCCAACACCAAACTTAGAGTTTGGATGTGGGGATTCAACACCAAACTTAGTGTTTGGCTATGGCCTCCCAACACCAAACTTAGAGTTTGATGGTGGGGGCTTTGTTTGACTCTGTACTGAGAGAAGCTTTTCATGCTTCCTCTCCATGTTTACAGAAGAACACCCTTGGGTCTTAAACACAAGGTAGTTCCCATTCAATTGAAGGACTAATTCTCCTCTGTTAACATCTATCACAGCTATTGCTGTGGCTAGGAAGGGTCTTCCAAGGATGATGCATTCATCCTCCTCCTTCCTAGTGTCCAAGATTATGAAATCAGCAGGGATGTAAAGGCCTTCAACCTTTACCAACACGTCCTCTACCAATCTATAAGCTTGTCTTACTGACTTGTCTAAACGTAAGGTAGTCCCTATTCAATTGAAGGACTAATTCTCCTCTGTTAACATCTATCACAGCTCTTGCTGTGGCTAGGAAGGGTCTTCCAAGGATGATGCATTCATTCTCCTCCTTCCTAGTGTCTAAGATTTTGAAATCAGCAGGGATGTAAAGGCCTTCAACCTTTACCAACACGTCCTCTACCAATCTATAAGCTTGTCTTACTGACTTGTCTGCCATTTGCAATAAAAATATGGTAGGCTGTACCTCAGTGATCCCCAGCTTCTCCATTATAGATAGTGGCATAAGATTTATGCCTGACCCTAGGTCACACAGAGCCTTTTCAAAGGTCATGGTGCCTATGGTATAGGGTATTAAGAATATACCAGGATCTTGTTCCTTTTGAGGTAAAGTTTGCTGAACCCATGTATCTAGTTCACCAAGGAGCAAGGGAGGTTCACCTTCCCAAGTCTCATTACCAAACAACTTGGCATTCAGCTTCATGATAGCTCCTAGATATTGAGAAACTTGCTCTCCAGTTACATCTTCATCCTCTTCAGAGGAAGAATAGTCTTCAGAGCTCATGAATGGCAGAAGGAGGTTTAATGGAATCTCTATGGTCTCTATATGAGCCTTAGATTCCTTTGGGTCCTCAATAGGAAACTCCTTCTTGGTTGGGAGACGTCCCATGAGGTCTTCCTCATTGGGATTCACGTCATCCTCTTCCTCCTTGCATTCGGCCATATTGACTATATCAATGGCCTTGCACTCTCTCTCTGGATTCTCTTCTGTATTGCTTGGGAGAGTACTAGGAGGAGTTTCAGTGACTTTCTTACTCAGCTGGCCCACTTGTGCCTCCAAATTTCTAATGGAGGACCTTGTTTCACTCATGAAGCTTAAAGTGGCCTTAGACAGATTAGAGACTATATTTGCTAAGTTAGAGGTGCTCTGCTCAGAATTCTCTGTCTGTTGCTGAGAAGATGATGGAAAAGGCTTGCCATTGCTAAACCTGTTTCTTCCACCATTATTAAAGCCTTGTTGAGGCTTTTGTTGATCCTTCCATGAGAAATTTGGATGATTTCTCCATGAAGAATTATAGGTGTTTCCATAAGGTTCACCCATGTAATTTACCTCTGCCATTGCAGGGTTTTTAGGATCATAAGCTTCTTCTTCAGAAAATGCCTCTTTAGTACTGTTGGATGCATTTTGCCATCCATTCAGACTTTGAGAAATCATGTTGACTTGCTGAGTCAATATTTTATTCTGAGCCAATATGGCATTCAGAGCATCAATTTCAAGAACTCTCTTCCTCTGAGGCGTCCCATTATTCATGGAATTCCCCTCAGAAGTGTACATGAATTGGTTGTTTGCAACCATTTTAATAAGTTCCTGAGCTTCTACAGGAATTTTCTTTAGGTGAATGGATCCACCTGCAGAATGATCCAGTGACATCTTAGAGAACTCAGACAGACCATAATAGAATATATCTATCATGGTCCATTCTGAAAACATGTCAGAAGGACACTTTTTGGTCATCTGCTTGTATCTTTCCCAAGCTTCATAGAAGGATTCACCATCTTTTTGCTTGAAGGTCTGAACATCCACTCTAAGCTTGCTCAGCTTTTGAGGAGGAAAGAATTTAACCAAGAAGGCCGTGACCAGCTTATCCCAAGAGTCCAGGCTATCCTTAGGTTGTGAGTCCAACCATGTTCTAGCTCTGTCTCTTACAGCAAAAGGGAAAAGTATGAGCCTGTAGACTTCAGGATCTACTCCATTAGTCTTAACAGTCTCATAGATCTGCAAGAATTCAGTTAAAAACTGGTAGGGATTTTCTGATTGAAGTCCATAAAACTTGCAGTTTTGTTGCATTAGAGCAACTAGTTGAGGTTTCAGCTCAAAATTATTTGCTCCAATGGCAGGAATGAGATGCTTCTTTGCATCAAACTTAGAAGTAGGTGTAGTATAATCACCAAGCATCCTCCTTGCATTATTATTGTTGGGTTCGGCTGCCATATCCTTTTCTTGTTCGAAAATTTCAGTAAGGTTGTCTCTGGATTGTTGTAATTTAGCTTCTCTTAGTTTCCTCTTTAGAGTCCTTTCAGGTTCAGGATCAGCTTCAACAAGAATGCCTTTTTCCTTGTTCCTGCTCATATGAGAAAGAAGAGAACAGAAAAGGAAGAGGAATCCTCTATTTCACAGTATAGAGATTCCTTTATGTTAGTAGAAGAAGAAAAGGAATAAGAGTGAAGAAGAATGAATAATCCAAACACAAGGGTGAGGATAGGAGCAGAGATTTGAGATGAAGAGAACTGTTAGTAAATGAATAAATAAATAGAATAAGATGAGAGAGAGAAGTTTTCGAAAATAATTTTTGAAAAGGAGTTAATGATTTTCAAAAATTAAAGGTGAAAAAAATTACAATTAAAATTTAAAACAATTAATTAATTAAAAGAATTTTGAAAAGGAAGGAGATATTTTCGAAAATTAGAGAGGGAAAAGTAGTTAGGTGGTTTTGAAAAAGATAAGAAACAAACAAAAAGTCAATTAGTTAGTTGAAAAAGATTTGAAAATCAAATTTGAAAAGATAAGAAGATAAGAAGATATTTTGAAATCAAATTTTTGAAAAAGATAAAATTTTGAAAAAGATATGATAAAAAGATATGATTAAAAAGATATGGTTGGAAAAGATTTAATTTTTAAAATTAAAATTAATTACTTGACTAACAAGAAACTAAAAGATATGATTTTAGAATTTAAAGATTAAACCTTTCTTAACAATAAAGTAACAAACTTCAAATTTTTGAATCAATTACATTACTTGTTAGTTAAGTTTCAAAAATTTGAAATAAAATAAGAAAAAGATTTTGAAAAATTAAATTAAAATTTTCGAAAATTAGTAAGAAAAATGAAAAAGATTTGATTTTTTTGAAAAAGTTTTGAAAAGATAAGGTTTTTTTAAAAATTGAAAATTTGACTTGACTTACAAGAAATAACTAATTTTAAAATTTTTTTTGACTAAGTCAACTCAAATTTTCGAAATTTTGAGAGAAAAAAAGGAAAAGATATTTTTTTATTTTTAAATTTTTAATGATGAGTGAGAAAAACACAATTATGACCCAAAACATGAAAATTTTGGATCAAAACACATGATGCATGCAAGAACACTATGAATGTCAAGATGAACACCAAGAACACTTTGAAGATCATGATGAACATCAAGAACATATTTTTGAAAAAAATTTTATGCAAAGAAAACATGCAAGACACCAAACTTGGAAATCTTTCATGTTTAGACACTATGAATGCAAAAATGCACATGAAAAACATCATACAACACAAAACAAGAAAATTTTAAAGATCAAACAAGAAGAATTACCAAGAACAACTTGAAGATCATGAAGAACACTATGAATGCATGAATTTTCGAAAAATGCAAGAACAAGATGAATATGCAATTGACACCAAACTTAAAACATGACACAAGACTCAAACAAGAATCACAAAATATTTTTGGCTTTTATGATTTTATGAATTTTTTTGTATTTTCTTTTATTATTTTCGAAAAATATATAGGAAAAAGAAAATAAGAAATTCAAAATTTTTAAGAAAAATTCCAGGAATCTTTCAATGTTAGCCTAAAGCTCCAATCCAAGGGTTGGACATGGCTTAATAGCCAGCCAGCTTTAGGATGGCATTACATGCATTGAGGTAATTAGTTGAAATCTCATTCCAAAAGGATTTGGATATGACTTTACAGCCAGCTAGGATTCAACATGCTTCATGAAACTCTAGAATCCATTCTTAAAAATTCTGAAGCCATAGAATGATTTATTTTTAATAAAAAATATTTTTTTCGAAAATAGGGATAAATTTTTTTTGAAAAATTTTTGAAAACAAAACAAAAAGAAAATTACCTAATCTGAGCAACAAGATGAACCGTCAGTTGTTCAAACTCGAACAATCCCCGGCAACGGCGCCAAAAACTTGGTGCACGAAATTGTGATCATCAAAAATGGCACCAATAAACTTGGTAGCGCTCTCAAACGTGAATCACACTTTGTCACAACTCCGCACAACTAACTAGCAAGTGCACTGGGTCGTCCAAGTAATAAACCTTATGTGAGTAAGGGTCGATCCCACGGAGATTGTTGGTATGAAGCAAGCTATGGTCATCTTGTAGATCTCAGTTAGGCGGATAATAATTAGTTATGGAGTTTTCGAATAATAATAATAAATAAACAGGAAATAAAGATAGAAATACTTATGTAAATCATTGGTGGGAATTTCAGATAGGCGTATGAAGATGCTGTGCTCCTTCTGAATCTCTGCTTTCCTACTACCTTCATCTGATCCTTCTTACTCCTTTCTATGGCAAGCTGTATGTAGGGCATCACCGTTGTCAATGGCTACATCCCATCCTCTCAGTGAAAATGGTCCAAATGCTCTGTCACAGCACGGCTAATCATCTGTCAGTTCTCGATCATGTCGGAATAGAATCCCTTGATTCTTTTGCGTTTGTCATCACGCCCAACAATTGCGAGTTTGAAGCTCGTCACAGTCATTCAATCCCTAAATCCTACTTCGAATACCACAGACAAGGTTTAGACTTTCCAGATTCTCATGAATGCCGCCATCAATTCTAACTTATACCACGAAGATTCTGATTAAGGAATCCAAGAGATATGCTCCCGGCCTAAGGTAGAACGGAAGTGGTTGTTAGTCACGCGTTAATAGGTGAGAATGATGATGAGTGTCATGGATCATCACATTCGTCATGGTGAAGTGCAACGAATATCTTAGAATAGGAATAAACTGAATTGAATAGAAAATAGTAGTAATTGCATTAAAACTCGAGGTACAGCAGAGCTCCACATCCTTAATATATGGTGTGTAGAAACTCCACCGTTGAAAATACATAAGTGATGAAGGTCCAGGCATGGCCGAATGGCCAGCCCCCAAAACGTGATCACAGGATCAAAAATACAATACAGGATCCCGGATGTCTAATACAATAATAAAATGTCCTATTTATACTAGACTAGCTACTAGGGTTTACAGAAGTAAGTAATTGATGCAGAAATCCACTTCCCGGGCCCACTTGGTGTGTGCTTGGGCTGAGCTTGAGCTTTACACGTGCAGAGGCTTCTTTTGGAGTTGAACTCCAAGCTGTAACGTGTTTTTGGTGTTCAACTCTGGTTCGTGACGTGTTTCTGGCGTTTGACTCCAAAATGCAGCGTAGAACTGGTGTTGAGCGCCAGTTTGCATCATCTAATCTCGAATAAAGTATAGACTATTATATATTTATGGAAAGCTCTAGATGTCTACTTTCCAACACCGTTGAGAACGCATCATTTGAAGTTCTGTAGCTCTAGAAAATTTATTTCGAGTGTAGGGAGGTCATAATCCAACAACATTAGCAGTCCTTTGTCAGCCTGAATCAGATTTTTGCTCAGGTCCCTCAATTTCAGCCAGAAATTACCTGAAATCATAGAAAAATACACAAACTCATAGTAAAGTCTAGAAATGTGAATTTTGCATAAAAAATAATGAAAACATCCCTAAAAGTAGCTAGATCCTACTAAAAACTACCTAAAAACAATGCCAAAAAGCGTATAAATTATCCGCTCATCACCCTCCATTTTTCCTTTTTGTAGGAATAGTTAATCCATGTCTTCCCGTAAGAATATTGTCGAGACATCCTCCCAAGTTCCTGATGGCATGGCTGACTGGGTGGATTCTATGGTTCTTTTATGTATTTCGTTGGTTGACTCTGAATTTTGTGAGCGACTTAGGAAATTCCATAAGATTTGTAGTAATAGTAGTGATGAGAAGAACTATGAGCTTGTATCCCCTACTTCTGAAGAGAGAGTTTGTTTTTTCACTCGGGCTGCTGGAGATCGCCCTTTTTTCTATGCATACGACTTCTTTTTTAGTCAGATGAACATTACTCTTCCTTTTACTCCTTTTGAGACCAACCTATTGTGGTCTTGTAACGTGGCTCCATCCCAAATCCATCCCAATTCCTGGGATTTTATAAAAATCTTCCAATTGATGTGTCATGAATTGGGTGTCCAACCTTCCCAATCCCTCTTCTTTTATCTCTTTGTTCTAACAAATCCTGGTGTGGTTAAGAAGAAGGCTGCCTGGGTTTCCTTCCGAGCTTCCCAGGGAAAAAAGGTTTTTTCCATGTATGATGAATCCTTCCGCGATTTTAAGAACTATTTTTTCAAGAGCTGTTGAAGGAGCTCGTCCCTTTTTTCTGGATGAGAATGATGAACCTGCTTTTCCTTTGGAGTGGCAACAAAATGTAGTGGTATCTAGATATTCCTGAGAGATCTTGGATGAGGTCAAACAAGCCTTTGTAACTGTGTTGGAAGAGAACTAGGGGCAGCCTCCCCATCTCGATACCAAGAAATTTCTAGGAGATCCTTCACTTCTCCGAGCTGAGCTAGGTAGTGATCAACTTCTTTTGTATCTGTTGTGTTGCTTTATTTTGTTGAGTTTATCCCTTTTCTTTTCGATTTATAACTTGGTTTCTTTGCTGCATATTATCAGAGATGGTTAAAAATAATGATGCTATGAAGGCCTTTAAAAAGGCGAAGAAGGCAACTGTGGCCTTAAACCTCTCGGCCAAGGTTCCCGGGGAGGGGTCGCTAAGGCTTCCTTGAAGAGGTCGACCTCGGACGCTTCTGGACCCAAAAAAGTCATCCCGACTCCTAACATCCGACTGGCCTCATCCGTTCCTCCTCTGCCGACCTCCAGTGCTGCCTCCTCATCTGTTGCTAGCCCTTCTCCCAAGAAGCAGAGAACTGCTGAGCCCTTTAATTTGGATGCCCCTGATTTCGATGCCGTGGGATTTGTCGATCAGCAAATTGCTCTTTATGGTATTGTGCCTACGGATGATGTATCCATCCTTCGACATCTGGAATTCATTACCCGAAAATAGTGTTAAAATGGCGCACATGGGAGCGGCCTTGTTCCGGACTGCTCAGGATGTTCCTGTTCATGCCACTAAGGCTTTCATGGAGGAGGCCAAGTCGGAGTATGATAGGATTAAGGGGTTGAAGGAGGAGCTCAAAAAAAAGGTGGTGAAACTGGAGAAAGAGTTGGAGGGTGAAAAGGTTCGGGCTACAGCGGCTAAGGCTCTGGAAGATCTGTCTGAGGAGATGGCCCAGAAGCACAAGGATAGCTATGTTCGGACTTATAGAGAGATGGTAGAGTTCTGGAAGAGTTTGGAATCTGCTCGATCTGACTATGCCAAGCTTCAGGGTTATCTTGTGAGTAGTGTGACTGCTGCTTATGAGAATTTGAAAGATCAGGTTCGAGTTCTTGCGCTCGAGCTCGACCTTACCCTTTTTAGTTTAGATAACATTATAAAAGATGGTAAGATTGTCCCTGATGACCCTGATGATGATGATATTGTTCCTCCTCCGGTTTCTTCTGCCAAAGCCTCTGTATCCCGCCTTCCTCAACTTCGGCAGTTGAAATCGGTCAGCTGGAGTCTGATCCTGACGTCCAGATTCTGAACCGAGATGATGGGACGGTAGATGCAGTACCTCTTCAGACTCGCCCTCCTTCTCCTCGAGATGCTACTACTGGGAAGTCTTTGGATCCTCTCTAATTTTTCTGATGTATTTGTGTATAGCCTGGTCTTGTGGGCTTTTGAACTCTTTATTTTGTAAGTTGTGATCTTGACTTTGGATATTCTAGTTGCTTTTTTAGCAACCTTATTTTGAAAACCAAAAATAGTTTCTCTTGCTCTTGGGTTCGGCTTCAAGCGGCCTCTTGAGTCTATTTTATGGTAACAGCTTTGTTTCTTTGTGATATGCTTGCCTGCAGCTTTCTTTAGCACTTTCTAGGAATCTTCAGAGTGTTTATTGTCCAACCTCTTTTGATTGTCTTTGTGCTTTGTTTATTTCCTGCCTTAGTTGAAGTGTCCTTTTTAAGGCTAGTTGTTTGTTTGAGTATTCTTTGATAGAATACTTTGTAAATTGATTTTGGCGAGGTCGTGGTCTTTCGGGTCGAGTTGTCTCCCTTTTGACGTGCACCTTCTGTTGGTTGATTCTCTTAGTTGATCCTTTCTTGAGTTATTTCTAGTAATCCCTTGTGTTTACTTTTTATAACTCTGTCGCTTTTGGTCGCCCCAGGCTGACTTCTTCATGTCGGTCTGCCCCAAGTTATTTTGAGTAATCCATTTTATTTGGACCATGTCCGGTCTCTTTTTTATGGATTACTTTGTATAACTTTTGTAGCTTTCTGGGCCGACTTCGTCATATCAGTCCCTTCAAAGTTATTTCTAGTAATCCGTTTTACTTAGACCTTGTCAGGTCTCTTTTTACGGATTACTTTTTATAACTTTTTGTAGCTTTAGTCCGATTTCTTCATGTCGATCCCTTTGGAAGTTATTTCTAGTAATCCGTTTTTAGGGCTGGCCAGGCCTCTTTTTAGAGATTACTTTTTATAACTTTTTGTCGCTTTGATTTAGTCCGACTTCTTTTGCGTTGGTCCTTTCCAAGTTATTTCTTAGCAATCCATTTTTGTTTCAGACCTCGTCAGGCCTCTATTCATGGATTGCTTTTTATAACTTCTTGCATTATTCTGTTTTTATCGCTTTCATCTTTGCCGATTTTGTAGAGTTTGATCCTCGCTTGGTCGATCTTTGATGAATTCGATTTTCATTCTTTGTCGATCACGTCGGGAAATGAATTTGGTTTTCACTTTAAATTTTGTAGGAAATCTGAAAAACTTTATTCAAAATAGAAAATATGCAAAATATATACATGTGGGTGCTTTCCCTAGGTAATTTTGTAGATCTTGGCTTGGTGCCTTATTAAAAATCCTTTTTTAGGAAAAAGAGTGCACCTTTGTTCTAAGATTTTTAACTATAATACCTTCTTAGGTTACAGGCGTGCCATGATCTCGGTAGCTCTCGGCCCTTGAGTTCGGACACTTTGTAGTAACCTTTTCCCAGTACCTCTGTGATTCGGTAGGGTCCTTTCCAATTAGCTGCTAGCTTTTCCTCTCCAGGTCGACTTATTCCGATATCATTTCGGATTAGGATGAGGTCATTGTTGGCGAATCTTCGCTGCACTACCTTTTGATTGTATCTTAAGGCCATGCGACATTTTAGTGCTTCTTCTCTAATCCGAGCTCTTTCTCGGACTTCTGAGAGTAGGTCGAGCTCTTCCCTTTGGAGTCAGGAGTTAGCTTCTTCACTGTAGAGGATCGTTCTGGGAGATCCTTCTTCAACTTCTACCGATATCATTGCCTCCATTCCATAAGCCAATCGGAAGGGTGATTCCTTTGTGGTGAAGTGTGGAGTTATCCGATATGCCCATAGGACTTGTGGGAGCTCTTCGGCCCAGGCTCCCTTTGCGTCCTGCAACCTCCGTTTTAACCCAGCTAGTATGACTTTATTGGTAGCTTCTGCTTGTCCATTAGCCTGCGGGTATTCCACGGATGTGAATTGGTGCTTTATCTTCAAGTCAGCTACCAATTATCTAAAGCCTGTGTCTGTGAACTAAGTGCCAATGTCTGTGGTGATGGAGTAAGGAACCCCAAACCTCATGATAATGTTCCTATATAGGAATTTTCGACTTCTTTGGGCCGTGGCATTGGCTAAGGGTTCTGCCTCTACCCATTTTGTGAAATAATCTACCCCTACAATTAGGAACTTAACCTGTCCTGACCCTTGGGAGAAGGGCCTGAGAAGGTCGAGTCCCCACTTTGCAAATGCCCAAGGTGATGTCACGCTGATGAACTCCTCTGGTGGGGCGACATGGAAGTTAGCATGTTTCTGACATGGTGGACACGTCTTAACGTACTCGGTGGCTTCTTTTTGCAAAGTCAGCCAAAAGAATCTGGCTCAGAGTACTTTTTTAGCAAAGGCTCGTGCTCTGAGATGGTTCCCACAAGCGCCACTGTGTATCTCTTCCAATACCTCTTTTGTGTTAGCGGTCAGTACACATTTTAGTAGAGGTGTCGAAATTCCTCTCTTATATAGAATGTTGTTTATGATGGTGTAATATTGTGCCTCCTGTTTTAACCTCTTTTCCTCCTGCTTATCTGTAGGGAGTATCTCTGATTTGAGGTAGTTAGTTATGGGAGTCATCCATCCTTGATCTTGGCCTGATATGGCTAAGATTTTTTCTTCTTCTGAGATTGACGGGTTCTG
This sequence comes from Arachis stenosperma, assembly GCF_014773155.1. Taxonomy (NCBI): domain Eukaryota; kingdom Viridiplantae; phylum Streptophyta; class Magnoliopsida; order Fabales; family Fabaceae; genus Arachis; species Arachis stenosperma. The sequence continues at coordinate 45,684,966 of NC_080379.1, read as the reverse complement.
CCATACTTCCTGGATGAGGCTCCTATTAGTGCCCCCTGGTTTGGTGCTGGCTAATTTTGAGAGTGCGTCAGCTCGAGCATTTTGTTCCCGAGGTATATGTTGGATCTCATATTCTTGGAATTTCCCGAGTTGTTCCCTGGTTTTGTCCAGGTACTTTTTCATAGCTGGATCTTTGGCTTGGTAGGTCCCTGCTATTTGCGAGGTGACAACCTGTGAGTCGCTAAAGATGAGAAGTTTTTGGGCTCTAACTTCTTTAGCCAGCTTCAAACAAGCCAATAGTGCCTCAGACTTAGCCTGGTTATTGGAAGCAGGGAACTCGAACTTTAGTGAGAGTTCGATTTGGGTTCCCTGATTACTTTCTATTATCACGCCTGCTCCGCTCCCAGTTTTATTGGAAGAGCCGTCCACGTAAAGATTCCACTTTGTAGGGATTTCCGGGGTGTCAGTGTACTCTGCAATGAAGTCGGCCAGATATTGTGATTTGATCGCTATCCGAGCTTTATATTGGAGGTCGAATTCGGATAACTCGACTGCCCACTGTAGGATTCTCCCCACTAAATCTGTTTTCTGCAAAATGCATTTTATGGGCTGGTTGGTCTGAACCTTGATGGTGTGAGCCTGAAAGTTTGGACGAAGTCGTCGAGAGATTAATATGAAAGCGTAGGCGAACTTCTCTATCTTTTGATAGTTCAGTTCGGACCCTTGTAGCGCTTTGCTGATGAAGTATATAGGTTGATGTCCACTTTCATCCTCTCGGACTAATGTTGAGTCTACTGCCCGGTTTCCTACTGCTAGGTATAATATGAGTGCTTCTCCTTCCCGATGTTGAGTAAGAACGGGTGGTTGTCCCATGAATCTTTTGAAATCCTAGAAAGCTAGCTCGCACTCTGAGTCCATTCGAACTTCTTTCCCTTCCTTAGCATAGCGTAGAAGGGGAGGGATCTTATGGCTGATCCAACTAGAAATCTGGACAAGGCTGCCAGTCGCCTGTTGAATTATTGCACTTCTTTAACACAGGTCGGGCTTTTCGTGTTGAGTATGGCCTGGCACTTGTCCGGGTTTGCTTCAATTCCTCTTTGTGTGAGCATGAATCCTAAGAATTTGCCAGCTTCTACTGCGAAGGTGCATTTCACAGGGTTAAGTCGCATGCCATGCTTTCTTATGGTATTGAACACTTAGGCGAGGTCGGACAGTAATGATTCCTCGCGTTGTGTCTTTACTAACATATCGTCCACGTATACCTCCATTAGTTTTCCAATGTGATCTACGAAGACTTTGTTCATTAACCTTTGGTAGGTAGCTCCTACGTTTTTGAGTCCGAATGGCATGACGACGTAGCAATAATTCGCTTTGGGTGTTAAGAATGAGGTTTTTTCTTGATCAGGTGGGTACATCGGGATTTGATTGTATCCTGAATAGGCGTCCATAAATGAGAGGTACTTATATCCGGAGGAGGCGTCCACTAGAGTGTCGATGTTTGGGAGTGGATAAGGATCTTTTGGGCAAGCTTTGTTGAGGTCGGTGTAATCAGTGCACATCCGCCACTTCCCATTTGACTTTTTCACCAAGACAACATTGGCTAGCCATAGTGGGTACTTAATTTCTCTAATGAATCCTGCCTCTAGTAGAGCTTGTACCTGTTCTTCCACAGCTTGGGATCTTTCTGGTCCGAGCTTTCTACGCTTCTGCTGTACTGGCCGAGATCCTGGATATACTGCCAGCTTGTGGCACATTAGCTTGGGGTCTATGCCCGGCATGTCTGCGGCCTTCCAGGCGAAGAGGTCATTATTATCTTTTAAGAACTGTATGAGGGACTTTTTTACTTCTGCCTTTAGCATTGTGCCAATATTGGTCGTTTTATCTGGGAAATATCCGATCTGGACTTTTTCTCTCTCGCCTTCAGGCTGTGGATGGAGTTCTTTCCGACCTTGAATTCATCCGAGTTCGATGGTGTGGATTTCCTCTCTTTTGCCTCTAAAGTTCAGACTTTCATTATAACAGCGGCGTGCTATTTTCTGGTCTCCTTTTATCGTAGCGATCCCTTCTATAGTTGGGAACTTCATGCATAAATGTGGAGTTGAGACTACTGCACCGAGCTGATTTAGCATTGTCCGACCTATTAAGGCATTGTAGGCTGAGCTCACGTCGACCACAATGTAGCCTATGTTGAGTGTCTGGTGGATGAAATTGTGATCATCAACAATGGCTCCAAAGGCTTGGTGCTCTCAAACGTGAATCACACTTTGTCACAACTCCGCACAACTAACCAGCAAGTGTACTAGGTCATCCAAGTAATACCTTACGTGAGTAAGGGTCGATCCCACAGAGATTGTTGGTATGAAGCAAGATGTGGTCATCTTGTAAATCTCAGTCAGGTGGATTTAACTGGATTAAGAGATTATTGGTTTAAATAAAGATAATAAAATAAACAGAAAATAAAGATAAAGTTACTCATGTAATTCAATGGTGGGAATTTCAGATAGGCGTATGGAGGTGTTGTGTTCCTTCTGAATCTCTGCTTTCCTACTTCTTCCTTCTAGTTTTTCATCACTCCTTTCTACGGCAAGCTGTATGTAGGGCATCACCGTTGTCAACGGCTACATCCCATCTTCTCAGTAAAAATGGTCTAAATGCTCTGTCACAGCACGGCTAATCATCTGTCGGTTCTCAATCAGGTTGGAATAGAATCCAATGATTCTTTTGCATCTGTCACTAATGCCCAGCCTTCAGGAATTTGAAGTTCGTCACAGTCATTCAATCCCGGAATCCTACTCAGTGTACCACAGACAAGGTTAGACTTTCCGGATTCCCATGAATGCCGCCATCAATTCTAGCTTATACCACAAAGATTCTGATCAAGGAATCCAAGAGATATGCGCCTGGTCTAAGGTAGAACGGAAGTGGTTGTCAGTCACGCGTGTTCATATGTGAGAATGATGATGAGTGTCACAGATCATCACATTCATCAAGTTGAAGTGCAACGAATATCTTAGAACAGGAATAATTCGAATTGGATAGAAAATAGTAGTAATTGCATTAAAACTTGAGGTACAGCAGAGCTCCACACCCTTAATCTATGGTGTGTAGAAACTCCACCGTTAAAAAAACATAAGTGAAAGGTCCAGGCATGGCCGAATGGCCAGCCCCCAGATCTAAGAACTAAATATCCAAAAGATTGAATAATACAATCAAAGATATCTAATTAACTAGTAAAAAGTTCTATTTATACTAAACTAGCTACTAGGGTTTACAAAGGTAAGTAATTGATGCATAAATTAACTTCCGGGGCCCACTTGGTGTGTGCTTGGGCTGAGCTTGATCTATCCACGAGCTGAGGCTTCTCTTGGAGTTGAACGCCAAGTTGTAACGTGTTTTGGGCGTGCAACTCTGGTTCGTGACGTGTTTCTGGTGTTTGACTCCAGAATGCAGCATGGAACTGGCGTTGAGCACCAATTTACGTCATCAAATCTCGAATAAAGTATGAACTATTATATATTTCTGGAAAGATCTGGATATCTACTTTCCAACGCCATTGAGAGCGCGCCATTTGGAGTTATGTAGCTCCAGAAAATCTGTTTCGAGTGCAGGGAGGTCAGATTCCAACAGCATCAGCAGTCCTTTGTCAGCCTCTTATCAGAGTTTTGCTCAGGTCCCTCAATTTCAGCCAGAAAATATTTGAAATCACAAAAAAATACACAAACTCGTAGTAAATTCCAGAAATGTGAATTTAGCATAAAAACTAATGAAAACATCCCTAAAAGTAACTAGATTATACTAAAAACTACCTAAAAACAATGCAAAAAAGCGTATAAATTATCCGCTCATCAGTGTCCTTGACCGGTTTCCCTTTCCAAAGGTTGTGTGTAGCGAGATGTATCCAAGTGGTTGAATTCGAGTGTCTCCTAATCCGAATAAGCTGTTCAGATATGCTCTGAGCTCTTTTTCTTCCAGGTTGAGTTTGTCAAAGGCGGTTTTGAACAAGATGTCAGTTGAACTTCCTTGGTCCACCAGTGTGCAGTGGAGGTTAGCGTTGGCCAATATAATAGTGATGACCATGGGATCGTCATATCCTGAGTTTGACTATGGGGGCTCTGTTTGACTCTGTACTGAGAGAAGCTCTGCATGCTTACTCTCCCTTGTTACAGAAGGATAGCCGTGTGCCTTAAACACAAGGTAGTCCGCATTCAATTGAAGGACTAATTCTCCTCTGTTAACATCTATAACAGCTTCTGCTGTGGCTAGAAAAGGTCTTCCAAGGATGATGCATTCATCCTCCTCCTTTCTAGTGTCTAAGATTATGAAATCAGCAGGAATGTAAAGGCCTTTAACCTTTACCAACACGTCCTCTACTAATCCATAAGCTTGTCTTATTGACTTGTCTGCCAATTGTAATGAGAATAAGGCAGGCTGTACCTCAATGATCCCTATTTTCTCCATTACAAAGAGTGGCATAAGATTTATGCCTGGCCCCAGGTCACACAGAGCCTTGTTAAAGGTCATGGTACCTATGGTATAGGGTATTAAGAATTTACTAGGATCTTGTCTCTTTTGAGGTAAAGTTTTCTGAACCCATGTATCTAGTTCACTAATGAGCAAGGGAGGTTCACCTTCCCAAGTCTCATTACCAAACAACTTGGCATTTAGCTTCATGATGGCTCCTAGATATTGAGCAACTTGCTCTCCAGTCACATCTTCATCCACTTCTGAGAAAGAATGGTCTTCAGAGCTCATGAATGGCAGAAGGAGATTTAGTGGAATCTCTATGGTCTCTATATGAGCCTCAGATTCCTTTAGGTCCTCAATAGGGAACTCCTTCTTGTTTGAGAAATGTCCCAAGAGGTCTTTCTCACTAGGATTTTCATCCTTTTCCTTCCTTGTGCATTCGGCCATATTGATTACACCAATGGCCTTGCACTCTCCTTTTGGATTTTCTTTTGTATTGCTTGGGAGAATACTGGGCGGAGTTTCAGTGACTTTCTTACTCAGCTGGCCCATTTGTGCCTCCAAATTTCTGATGGAGGACCTTGTTTCACTCATGAAACTTAAAGTGGCCTTAGACAGATCAGAGACTAAATTTGCTAAATTAGAGGGGCTCTGCTCAGAATTCTCTGTCTGTTGCTGAGAAGATGATGGAAAAGGCTTGTTATTGCTTAGCCTGTTTCTTCCACCATTATTAAAGCCTTGTTGAGGCTTTTGTTGATCCTTCCAAAAGAAATTTGGATGATTTCTCCATGATGAATTATAGGTGTTTCTATAAGATTTACCCATGTAATTTACCTCTGCTATTGCAGGGTTCTCAGGATCATAAGCTTCTTCAGAAGCTGCCTCTTTAGTACTGTTGGATGCATTTTGCCATCCATTCAGACTTTGAGAAATCATGTTGACTTGCTGAGTCAACACTTTGTTCTGAGCCAATATGGCATTCAGAGGATCAATTTCAAGAACTCTCTTCCTCTGAGGCGTCCCATTATTCACAGAATTCCTCTCGAAGTGTACATGAATTGGTTATTTGCAACCATGTCAATAAGTTCTTGAGCTTCTGCAGGCGTTTTCTTTAAGTGAATGGATCCACCTGCAGAATGGTCCAATGACATTTTGGAAAACTCAGATAGACCATAATAGAATATATCTAATATGGTCCATTCTGAAAACATGTCAGAAGGACACTTTTTGGTCATCTGCTTGTATCTTTCCCAAGCTTCATAGAGGAATTCACCATCTTTTTGCTTGAAGGTCTGAACATCCACTCTAAGCTTGCTCAACTTTTGAGAAGGAAAGAATTTATCCAAGAAGGCCGTGACCAGCTTATCCCAGGAGTCCAGGCTATCTTTAGGTTGTGAGTCCAACCATGTTCTAGCTTTGTCTCTTACAGCAAAAGGAAAAAGCATGAGCCTGTAGACTTCAGGATCTACTCCATTTGTCTTAGCAGTCTCACAAATCTGCAAGAACTCAGTTAAAAACTGATAAGGATCTTCAGATGGAAGTCCATAAAACTTGCAGTTCTGTTACGTCAAAGCAACTAATTGAGGTTTCAGCTCAAAATTGTTTGCTCCAATGGCAGGAATTGAGATGCTTCTTCCATCAAACTTGGACGTTAGTTTAGTGAAATCACCAAGCATCCTCTTTGCATTATTGTTGTTGGGTTCGGCTGCCATCTCCTTCTCTTTTTCGAAAATTTCAGAAAGGTTGCCTCTGGATTGTTGTAATTTAGCTTCTCTTAGTTTCCTTTTCAGAGTCCTTTCAGGTTCTGGATCAGCTTCAACAAAGATGCCTTTTTCCTTATTCCTGCTCATATGAAAGAGAAGAGAAAAAGAAAAAGGAAGAGGAATCCTCTATATCTGGACAAAGAGGATCCTTATTATTAGTAGAAGAAGAAAAGAATAAGAGTGGAGAATCCAATCACAAGGGCGAGGATAGAGGCAGTGATTGGAGATGAAGAGAGGTGAAGAGAAGTGTTAGTAAATAAATAAATAAATAGAAGAAGAGAAGAAAGGGAGAATTCGAAAATAATTTTGAAAAAGTAGTTAATGATTTTCGAAAATTAAAGATAACATATAATTAAAATTAAAATTTAAAACAATTAAAAAGAATTTTTGAAAAAGAGATGAGATATTTTCAAAAATTAAAGAGGGAAAAGTAGTTACGTGGTTTTGAAAAAGATAAGAAACAAACAAAAAGTCAAATAGTTAGTTGAAAAAGATATTAAAATCAAATTTGAAAAGATAAGAAGATAAGAAGTTAGATAAGATATTTTGAAATCAAATTTTTGAAAAAGATAAAATTTTGAAAAAGATATGATAAAAAGATAAGATAAGAAGATATGATAAAAAGATAGGATTGAAAAAGATTTAATTTTTAAAATTAAAATTAATTACTTAACTAACAAGAAAATAAAAGATATGGTTCTATAATTTTTGAAAAATTTTTGATGCAAAGAAAACATGCAAGACACCAAACTTAGAATTCTTTAATGCATGGACACTATGAATGCAAAAATGCATATGAAAAACAACATACAACACAAAACAAGAAAACACCAAGATCAAACAAAAAGACTTGTCAATAACAACTTGAAGATCATAAAGAACACCATGAATGCATGAATTTTCGAAAAATGCAAGAAAAATTTTTAAAGCATGCAATTGACACCAAACTTAAAAATTGACTCAAGACTCAAACAAGAAACACAAAATATTTTTGGTTTTTATGATTTTATGATTTTTTTTGTATTTTTATTATTATTTTTTTTCGAAAATTATATTTTTGAAAAACGAAAATAAAGAAAAAATTTTTGAAAGATTTTTGAAAACTTTTTTTGAAAGGAAAATAAAAAGAAAATTACCTAATCTGAGCAACAAGATGAACCGTCAGTTGTCCATACTTGAACAATCCCCGGCAACGGCGCCAAAAACTTGGTGGACGAAATTGTGATCATCAACAATGGCTCCAAAGGCTTGGTGCTCTCAAACGTGAATCACACTTTGTCACAACTCCGCACAACTAACCAGCAAGTGTACTGGGTCATCCAAGTAATACCTTACATGAGTAAGCGTCGATCCCACAGAGATTGTTGGTATGAAGCAAGCTATGGTCATCTTGTAAATCCCAGTCAGATGGATTTAACTGGATTAAGAGATTATTGGTCTAAATAAATATAATAAAATAAACAGAAAATAAAGATAAAGTTACTCATGTAATTCAATGGTGGGAATTTCAGATAGGTGTATGGAGGTGCTGTGTTCCTTCTGAATCTCTGCTTTCCTACTTCTTCCTTCTAGTTTTTCATCACTCCTTTCTATGGCAAGCTGTATGTAGGGCATCACCGTTGTCAATGGCTACATCCCATCCTTTCAGTGAAAATGGTCTAAATGCTCTGTCACAGCATGGCTAATCATCTGTTGGTTCTCAATCAGGTTGGAATAAAATCCAGTGATTCTTTTGCGTCTGTCACTAACGCCCAGCCTTCAAGAGTTTGAAGCTCGTCACAGTCATTCAATCCCGGAATCCTACTCGGAGTACCACAGACAAGGTTAGACTTTCTGGATTCCCATGAATGCCGCCATCAATTCTAGCTTATACCACGAAGATTCTGATCAAGAAATCCAATAGATATGCGCCCGGTCTAAGGTAGAACAGAAGTGGTTTTCAGTCACGCGCGTTCATAGGTGAGAATGATGATGAGTGTCACGGATCATCACATTCATCAAGTTGAAGTGCAACGAATATCTTAGAACAGGAATAATTCGAATTGGATAGAAAATAGTAGTAATTGCATTAAAACTTGAGGTACAGCAGAGCTCCACACCCTTAATCTATGGTGTGTAGAAATTCCACCGTTGAAAATACATAAGTGAAAGGTCCAGGCATGGCCGAATGGCCAGCCCCCAGATCTAAGAACTAAACGTCCAAAAGATTGAATAATACAATCAAAGATATCTAATAAACTAGTAAAAAGTTCTATTTATACTAAACTAGCTACTAGGGTTTACAAAGGTAAGTAATTGATGCATAAATTCACTTTCGGGGCCCACTTAGTGTGTTCTTGGGCTAAGCTTGATCTATCCACAAGCTGAGGCTTCTCTTGGAGTTGAACGCCAAGTTGTAACGTGTTTTGGGCATTCAACTCTGGTTCGTGACGTGTTTCTGGCATTTGACTCCAGAATGCAGCATGGAACTGGCGTTGAGCGCCAGTTTACGTCGTCAAATCTCGAATAAAGTATGGACTATTATATATTTCTGGAAATCTCTGGATATCTACTTTCCAATGCCATTGAGAGCACACCATTCGGAGTTCTGTAGCTCCAGAAAATCCATTTCGAGTGCAGGGAGGTCAGATTCCAACAACATCAGCAGTCCTTTGTCAGCCTCTTATCAGAGTTTTGCTCAGGTCCCTCAATTTCAGCCAGAAAATACCTGAAATCACAGAAAAATACACAAACTCATATTAAAGTCCAGAAATGTGAATTTAGCATAAAAACTAATGAAAACATCCCTAAAAGTAACTAGATCATACTAAAAACTACCTAAAAGTAATGCCAAAAAGCGTATAAATTATCTGTTCATCAGTGTCCTTGACCAGTTTCCCTTTCCAAAGGTTGTGTGTAGCGAGATTTATCCAAGTGGTTGAATTGGAGTGTCTCCTAATTCGAATAAGCTGTTCAGATATGCTCTGAGCTCTTTTTCTTCCAGGTCGAGTTTGTCAAAGGCGGTTTTGAACAAGATGTCAGTTGAACTTCCTTGGTCCACCAGTGTGCGGTGGAGGTTAGCGTTGGCCAATATAATAGTGATGACCATGGGATTGTCATGTCCTGAGATGATGCAAGCTGCGTCCTCTTTAGTGAAAGTAATAGTAGGGAGGTCGGGTGCTCCTTCTCCTCCCTCGACGTGATATACTTATTTGAGGTGTCTTTTGCGAGATGATTTGGAGATTCCTCCTCCCGCAAATCCTCCATGTATCATGTGAACATGTCTCTCTGGGGTACAAGGTGGTCGTTCTGTTCATCCGACCTCTTCATCTCTTCTTCTTTTTCTGGGCTCATTTGTCTTACTGGCTAGGTACCGATCTAGTCTCCCTTCTTTTACCAATTTCTCTATGATATTCTTTAAGTCGAAGCACTCGTTGGTGGGATGTCCATAGATTCGATGGTATTCGCAGTATTCCATCCGATTTCCTCCTCCCTTTTTGCTTTTAAATAGGCGAGGTGGTGGGATTTTTTCAGTGTGGTATACTTCTCGGTATACTTCCACGAGAGACACCCGGAGAGGGGTGTAATTGTGGTATTTCTTGATCTTCTCTCCATGCTGATCTTCTTTATTCTTGGACTCTTTATCCTTATCTCGGGAGGAGTAAAAGGATCCGGATTTTGAGGTCTCTCCTAGTCGAGAGTTTTCCTCCATGTTGATGTACTTTTCTGCTCGTTCTTGTACTTCATTCAGAGATGTGGGATGTTTCTTTGATATGGAATGACTAAAAGGCCCCTCTCATAGGCTATTGATGAAACCTATAATGGCTGCTTCAGTTGGCAAACTTTGTATGTTCAGACATGCTTTGTTGAATCTTTTCATGTAGTTACGAAGACTTTTCTGATCTCCTTGCTTGATCCCTAACAAGCTTGGGGCATGCTTGGCTTTGTCCTTCTGGATGGAGAATCTAGCAAGGAACTTTCTCGCTAAGTCGCCAAAGCTTGAGATGGACCTCGGGGGTAGGCTGTCGAACCACTTAATTGCTGTTTTGGTTAAGGTAGTTGGGAAGGCTTTGCACCGGATTACATCCGAGGCATCAGTGAGATACATTATGCTTCTGAAATTACTGAGATGTTGGCTTCGATCTGAGGTGCCATTGTACGGGGTCATGTCGGGAGTTTTAAAGTCTTTTGGGACTTTGGCTTTCATAATCTCTTTGGTGAATGGGTCTTGATCCTTGTGGTGATTACCCTCGTGATTGGATCGAGTAGTCTTTTTTAGATCTGCTTCAAGCTATAATAGTTTGTCTTCCAGCTCTTTGCATCACCTAGTTTCCCTTCTGAGGTCCTTCTCGGCTTCTCCTTGATACTTGGCTTTTTTTTAGTTGTTTAAGACGTTCTTGTTGAGCCTGAACTGCCTCTAGAATTTCTACATTTGGTGGACTCTTATCTTTGCGTGTTCTTGTGCGGCGTCCTGTCCTCTAGATTAGAGTCGTGGTCGTTGTCAAGGTTGTTTGCCATGATGATGGGATGACTTCCAGGTTCTCCGGCAACGGTGCCAATGTTCTGAGGGTTACCTGAAACTATAGGTCAATCTCGGACGAGATCTTCTGTACTGGTCAGCGCGGTTGTGTCTGATCTCGTCCGACAAGTACAGAAGATCTCGTCCGAGATCAACCTACAGTTTCAGGTAACACTCGGAACATTAGCGCCGTTGCTAGGGAACCTGAAAGTCATCCAATCACCATGGCGGATGACCATGACAACAACCATGATTCAGATCTAGACGACAGAACGCCGCACAAAAACGCGGACACTACACCAAAAGATATCCTGCAACCTAACAGAGACAAGAATTCACCAAACCCAGGAGCCCTTGAGACGCTTCAAGATCGTTTAAAACAACTTGAGGAAGAAGCCCAAAATCAGTGAGAAGCTGGGAAGGACCTACAAAGGGAGATAAGGCAACGCCGGGAATTGGTGGACAAACTCTTAAAACTCGAAGCCGATCTCAAAACTAAAGCGACTCGATCCACTCACGAGGGCAGCTCCCGCAAAGACCAAGACCCTTTTACCAAGGAGATCATGAAGACCAAAATCCCAAAAGATTTTAAACTCCTGAATATGGCTTTATATGATGGCACGGCAGATCCTAGCCATCACCTCAGTAATTTCAGGAGTCGAATGTACCTCACTGACGCCTCAGACGTAGTCCGCTGCAAAGCCTTCCCGACTACCTTAATAAAAATGGCGATCAAGTGGTTCGATAATCTACCCCCCAGGTCCATCTCAAGCTTCGACGACCTAGCCAAAAAGTTTCTAGCCAGATTCTCTATCCACAAAGACAAAACCAAGTACGCCCCAAGTCTATTAGGAATCAAACAAGGAGATCGGGAAAGTCTCCGCAGTTACATAGAAAGATTCAACAAGGCATGTCTAGACATACAAAGTCTGCCCACAGAAGCGGGCATCATGGGCCTCATCAATGGCCTACGAGAAGGGCCTTTTAGCCAATCCATATCAAAAAAGCATCCCGCATCTCTAAATGAGGTATAAGAATGAGCAAAGAAGTATATCAACATAGAGGAAAACTCTCGACTAGGAGAGACCTCAAAATCTGGATTCTCCTACTCCTCCCGAGATAAGGACAAAGAATCCAAGAAAAAAGAAGATAAACATGGGGAAAAGATCAAAAAATACCACAATTATACCCCTCTTCGGGTATCCCTTGTGGATATCTACAGAGAAGTATGCCATACTGAAAAGATACCTCCAGCTCGACCACTCAAAAGCAAAAAAGGAAGAGAAAACCGGGCAGAATATTGCACATATAATCGAATCTATGGACATTCCACCAACGAATATTTTGACCTAAAAAATATCATAGAAAAACTGGTAAGAGAAGGAAAATTAGATCGGTATTTGACGAGCCGAGCAGACGATCCCAGAAAAAGAAGAAGGGATGAAGATGTCGGACAGGCAGAAAGACCACCTCGTACACCCGAGAGACAAGTCCACATGATACACGGAGGATTCGCGGGAGGCGGGATCTCCAAATCATCTCACAAAAGACATCTTAAGGAAGTATATCACGTCGAGGGAAGAGAGGAAACACCCGACATCCCCACAATTACTTTCACCAAAGAAGACGCATCCGGCATCATCTCAGGACACGACGATCCTATGGTCATTACTATCGTATTGGCAAACGCAAATCTCCACCGCACACTGCTAGACCAAGGAAGCTCTGCCGACATCTTATTCAAAACTGCCTTCGACAAACTCGGCCTAGAAGAAAAAGAACTCAAAGCATATCCAAATAGCCTATTCGGACTGGAAGACACCCTAGTTCAACCACTTGGATACATCTCACTACACACGACCTTTGAAAAAGGAAACCAGTCAAGAACACTCAAGATAGACTACATCGTGGTCGACGTAAGTTCAGCCTACAATGCCTTAATAGGTCAGACAACATTGAATCAGCTCGGCGCAGTAGTCTCGACTCCATATCTATGCATGAAATTCCCAACTGTAGAAGGAATAGCTACAATAAGAGCATACCAGAAGACGGTGCGCCGCTGCTACAATGAAAGTTTAAACCTCAGAAGCAGAGGAAAAGAATTCAACACAATCGAACTCGGTGGAGCTCAGAGGCGGGACGAACTCCCCCCACAACCTGAAGGTGAAGTAGAAAAAGTCCAGATTTGAGATATCCCAGACAAAACAACTAATATCAGCACAATCATAAAAGGAGACATAAAAGAATCACTCGTGCAGTTCTTACGAGATAACATCGACCTCTTTGCATGGAAGGCTGCAGACATGCCAGGCATAGACCCCAAGTTAATGTGCCACAAGCTAGCAGTCTACCCAAGATCTCGGCTAGTACAACAGAAATGTAGAAAGCTCGAACCAGAACGATCCCAAGCTATGGAAGAGCAGGTACAAGCTCTACTGGAGGCAGGATTCATAAGAGAAGTCAAGTACCCACTATGGCTAGCTAACGTTGTCTTGGTGAAAAAATCAAATGGGAAGTGGCGGATGTGCACCGACTACACTGATCTCAACAAAGCCTACCCAAAAGATCCTTATCCACTCCTAAGTATCGACGCTCTGGTGGATGCCTCCTCTGGGTATAAATACCTTTCGTTTATGGACGCATATTCGGGATACAATCAAATCCCAATGTATCCACCCGACCAAGAAAAAACCACATTCTTAACCCCAAAAGCAAACTACTGCTACATCATCATGCCTTTTGGACTTAAAAATGTGGGAGCTACTTATCAAAGGTTAATGAATAAGGTCTTTACGGATAACATCGGAAAAATCATGGAAGTATATGTGGACGACATGTTAATAAAGACACAAACTGAAAAGACGTTGCTGTCCGACCTTACCCAAGTATTCGACACTATAAGAAAGCATGGCATGCAACTTAATCCTGCAAAATGCACCTTCGCATTAGAAGCTGGCAAATTCTTAGGTTTTATGCTCACACAAAGAGGAATCGAGGCAAATCCGGATAAATGCCGGGCCATACTCGACATGAAGAGCCCGACTTGTGTCAAAGAAGTACAACAACTCAACGGAAGGTTGGCAGCCTTGTCCAGATTTCTAGCTGGATCAACAATAAGATTTCTCCCTTTTTATGCCACTCTAAGGAAGGGAAAGAGGTTTGAATGGACAACGGAGTGCGAGCAGGCCTTCCAAGATTTCAAAAGATTCCTGGGACAGCCACCTATCCTAACCCGGCCATGGGAAGGAGAACCACTTATATTATACCTCTCAGTAGGAAGTTGGGCAGTAGCCTCAGCACTAGTCCGAGAAGATGACAGTGGGCAACAACCTGTATATTTCATCAGCAAAGCATTACAAGGATCCGAGCTGAACTACCAAAAGATAGAAAAATTCGCCTATGCTCTCATACTAACATCTCGAAAACTCCGTCCATATTTCCAAGCTCACATCATTAGGGTTCGACCAACCAACCCATAAAAAGGATTTTGCAAAAAACGGACTTAGCAGGCAGAATTTTGCAATGGGCAGTCGAGTTGTCCGAATTCAACCTTCAATATGAAGCTCGGACAGCCATCAAATCGCAATATCTAGCCGACTTCATTGTAGAATTTACAGACACCCCAAAAATCCCTACAAAATAGAATCTCTATGTAGACGGTTCCTCAAATAAAATGGGAAGCGGCGCGGGTGTGATAATTGAAAGCGACCAGGGATCCCAAATCAAACTTTCTCTCAAATTTGGGTTCCCTGCCTCAAACAACCATGCTGAATATGAGGCACTACTAGCTGGTTTGAAGCTGGCTAGGGAGGTTGGAGCTCAAAAGCTTATCATCTTCAGCAACTCACAAGTAGTCACTTCACAAATAGCAGGGAGCTACCAAGCCAAAGATCCCACCATGAAAAAGTATCTGGACAAAACCAGGGAACAGCTCGGACAACTCAGAAAATATGAGGTCCACCACATACCCCGAGAACAGAACGCCCGAGCTGATACACTCTCAAAACTAGCCAGCACCAAACTAGGAGGTAACAATAGAAGCCTCATCCAAAAAATGCTATAGAACCCGTCAAACTCGGAAGAAGAAAAAGTCCTAGCCATAACAGGTCAGGATCAAGGATGGATGACATCCATAATTAAATACCTCAAAATAGAAACACTCCCCACAGATGAAAAGAAGGCAAAGAGGTTAAAACAGGAAGCACAATACTACACTATCATAAACAATACCCTATACAAAAGAGAGATTTCAATACCATTGTTAAAATATGTGCCGACTTCCAACACAAAGGAAGTTCTAGAAGAAGTACACATCGGCATCAGTGGAAATCATCTCGGAGTACATGTACTTACCAAAAAAGTATTCCGGGTAGGATTTTTTTGGCCAACCCTACAAAAAGAGGCCATAGAGTTTGTAAAGACATGTCCACTATGTCAGAAACATGCCAACTTTCACATCGCCCCGCCAGAGGAACTCATCAGCGTAACCTCACCTTGGCCATTCGCAAAATGGGGACTCGACCTCCTCAGACCCTTTCCCCAGGGATCAGGAGAAGTTAAATTCCTCATAGTAGAGATAGACTATTTCCCAAAGTGGATCGAGGCAGAACCCTTAGCCAACGCCACTACTCAAAGAAGTCGAATGGCACCCAATTCACAAATGCAGGCTTTAGAAAGTTGGTGGCCGATCTGAACATTAAACACCAATTCACTTCCGTAGAACATCTCCAAGCCAATGGACAAGCCGAAGCTGCCAACAAAGTCATATTGGCTATGCTAAAACGGAGATTACAAGAGGCAAAGAGAGCTTGGGCCGACGAGCTCCCACAAGTCCTATGGACATATCGAACAACGCCACATTCCACCACAAAGGAATCACCTTTCAGACTAGCCTATGGAATGGAGGCAATGATCCCAGTGGAGGTCGAAGAAGGGTCGCCCAGAGTGATTCACTATAATGACGAAGCCAACTCCCAACTACAAAGGGAAGAACTCAACCTACTTCCGGAAATTCAAGAAAGAGCTCGAATCAGGGAAGAGGCATTGAAACGTCGAATGGCTTCAAGATACAATCAAAAGGTAGTGCCACGAGGTTTTGCCGAGAATGACCTCATCCTAATCCGAAATGAAGGAAAGCTGGCAGCAAACTGGAAAGGACCTGACCGAGTCATAGAAGTACTTTGAAAGGGCTACTACAGACTGTCCGAACTTGAAGGGAGAGAGCTTCCTAGGTCATGGCACGCCTGTAACCTAAGAAGGTACTATAGTTAAAGGTAATAAAGATCTTAGGATAAGGTGCACTCTTTTTCCTGAAAAGGTTTTTTAACGAGGTACCAAGCCAAGATCTACAAATTGCCCGACTTAGAGGGATAAAACTCCCACATGTATATATCTGCATTTTCTTTTGAATAAAGTTTTTTAGATTTACTACAAAACCTCAAGACGCATTAGTCTGAAATGCTAAAAAAATTCATCTCCCGATTACAAAGCTACAAGATCGGTAGAAAGTGAAGATCAAATTCACTGTCTGACCACAATAAAGACCAAAGAAGATGAAAACCAAATTCATCAAAAGGTCGACCAAACAAGGATCAAACATAACTTCGACAAAATTAGCAAAGATGAAAAAGCGACAAAAATAGAATAATGCAAGAAGTTATCGAAAGTGATCCATAGAAAGGACCTGACGAGGTCTTAATAAAATGGGTTGCTAAAAAATAACTTAAAAGACGGACCGACATGAAAAAGTCGGACCAGTCGACTACAAATAAACCAAAGTTATAAAAAGTAAATCCCTGGAAAGAGGCATGGCCCACCCTAAAAAAGAGGATTACTAGAAATAACTTAGAAGGGACCGAAGTAAAGAAGTCGGCCCAAAACCAAAAAGTTATAAAAAGTGATCCCTGAAAGAGACCTGACAAAGGTCCAAAAAGGAGGATTACTAGAAATAACTTAGAAGGGACCGACGTAAAGAAGTCGGCCCAAAACCAAAAAGTTATAAAAAGTAATCCGTGAAAGAGATCTGACAAAGGTCCAAGAAAGAGGATTACTAGAAATAACTTAGAAGGGACTGACGTAAAGAAGTCAGCCCAAAACCAAAAAGTTATAAAAAGTAATCCCTGAAAGAGACCTGACAAAGGTCCAAGAAAGAGGATTACTAGAAGTAACTTAGAAGGGACCGATGTAAAGAAGCCAGCCCAAAACCAAAATCCCTAAAAGAGACCTAACAAAGGTCCGAAAAGAGGATTTCCAGAAGGTAACCGACATGATAAAAGTCGGCCGACACAAGTTGAACCCAAAAATCCACGACCTCAAGAGAAACAAAGCAAAAAATACGAAAGCAATCAAAGGAGGTCTGACGAAAAGGCTCCAACACTCCCAAGAACCTAAAAGGTGTCAGACAGGTGTAGACAAACATATCATTCAAAAAAGTAATTAATAATAACAGGACTCAAGAAAAAGCTACATTTGTTTTTTCAATAAATAAAGTTGCTAAAAGATAAGCAACTAAAAAGTATCCAACAGTTACCACAAAATATAAAGTTCAAAGCCCACAAAGCCAGGATATACATAAAAACACCGAAGAAATAATCAAGGATCCAAAGATTTTTCAGCAGCATCAACACAGGGTGAAGGAGGGCGAGTCTGGAGAGGCACTGCATCCACCGTCCCATCATCCCGGTTCAAGATCTGACAATCAGGGTCTGACTCGGGACGAATAACTGCAGGGGTTGAAGAAGTCGGCGCAACAGAGACCTTGGCGGAAGACACAGGAGGAGGATCGACATCATCATCATCGTCAGGGTCATCAGGAATAATTTTACCATCCTTCACAATGTTATCCAAGCTAAAGAGTGAGAAGTCAAGATCAGATGCAAGAACTCGAACTTGATCCTTCAAATTCTCGTAAGCGGCATTGACACTGCCCACAAGATGACCCTGGAGCTCGGCATAATTAGCTTGGACAGACTCCAAATCCTCCCTGAGGCGCATCATCTCCCTAGAGGTCGTGACATAGCTATCCTTATGCTTCAACGCCGTATCTTCAGCCAACTTGGTAGAAGCCGCCAAAGCAATGTAGTAGTTTTTTCACCCTTCATCTCTTTCTCCAACTTAGTCACCCTCACCTCGAGTTCCTCCTTTAAACCCTTCATCCGGTCGAATTCCAACTTAGCCTCCTCCATGAAAGCCTTTGTAGCATGAATGGGAAGACCCTGGGCAGTCCGATATAAAGCTGCCCCCATGTGTGCCATCTTGATGCTGCTACGAGTAATAAAATCCAGATGGCAAAGAAGAGAAACATCGTCAGTGGGGATGGTACCATAAGGACCTATTTGCTGGTCCACAAACTCGACAGCATCAAAATCAGGGGCATCAAGGTTAAAGGGCTCAGATGTTTTCTATTTTTTCGGAGGAGGAGCACAAGTAAGAGAAGAGGTAGTTGCAAAAGGCTGTGGGGTATCGACCAAATGAACTCGAGGGGTAGGAATCATCCTCCTCGGTCCAGGAGAGCTCGGTACCGATGGCTTGGACAAAGCATGAGAAGTCCTTCCCCAGCCACCTTGGTCGAGATGTTCTGGGCCGCCGTAGCCTTCCTTGCCTTTTTAAAAGCCTTCATAGAATCATTGTTCTTAGCCATCTCTGAAAAATAAGATCAACCATAGAAGTGGATCACAAAATTGGAAAAAAGAAGGAAGCAAAATAAAAACAAAAGCAAAGTATATTGATCAATACCCAGCACAGTTCGGACGAAGGACGGATCCCCCAAAAACACCCTAGTATCAAGATGGGGAGGTTTCCCCCCAAATATCCTCTAAGACATTCACAAAAGACTACTCAACCTTGTCAAGCATCTCCCACGTATACCGAGACACTACCACATTCTTTTGCCAACACAAGGGGAAGGCAAGCTCATTATTTGCTTCTAAGAAAAAAGGCCGAGCTCCCTCAACAGCTCGGACCTTAAAAAAGTAATTCTTAAAGTCCCTAAAGGACTCATCATACATAGCAAAAACTTTATGTCCCTGGGCAGACCTAAAAGAAACCCAAGAAGCTTTCTTTTTGGTAGTCCCAGGCTTGGTCAAAACAAAGAGATATAGAAAGAGAGTCTGAGAAGGGGTAACGCCCAGCTCTTGGCAAAGCAATTGAAAAATCTTGATAAAACCCCAAGAGTTCGAATGGAGTTGGGATGGAGCTACATTACATGACCACAACAAGTCGGTCTCAAAGGAAGTGAAAGGCAAAGTAATATTCAACTGGCTGAAAAAATAGTCATAAGCATAAAAGAAGGGGCGTTCCTCCCGGGCCAGAGCAGGAAAGCAAACCCTCTCCTTAGAATCGGGCGCTACCAATTCATAATTCTTCTCCTGCTCCCGATCACTACAAATCATGTGATGCTTTCTTAGCTCCACATAATACTCAGAATTTACCACAGAAACACATATCAACACGAGGGACTCCAGCCAGTCTGACATACCCTCAGGGACTCTGGAAGAGGTCTAGACAATATTCTTGCGAGACGACATGGGTCAACTAAAATCCTACAGTAAGAAAAAGAAAAAGGGGTTACGAATAAAAAAACTCGGGCATAAATGGATACAACTTGAACTAAAGCATATAGGTTTCAAGAAGCCAAACAGAGCAACAAAAGAAGATCCCAGGACCCACACTAAATATCCAGGGGCATTCTTTGGAGGCAAGTATGGAACAAGGATTCAGGAAAATCTACAAGCCTACATCTCTACATTTCCTAACAAGAAGATAATGTCTCCATTCCAACAAAGGTAACACTCTGAAAAGCCACAAACCGGATAAAGCCATCAAAATAGCCACCTCTCAAACTACAATTTCAGTCTATCAAACAAAAGGAACTACCAAACAGCAAGAGCATGCCAAGCGGAAAATTGTCAAAGACACAATTTTTTCTCGGAATAAAAAAAGCCATCATCAAAAAGAGTTATTATCAGCAAAATACAAAAACAGGCAACAAACATGCAAAGACCTAAAAGCTTCAACCATCAGGGAAACATCAGAAAAGAGGACTAGAAATCACATTAACAAAAGTATAGAAGTGCGAAAAGGTTCAAGCTCACCAATATACACTTAAAGATCAAAACTTTACCAAAAGAAACAAGAATAAAATAGAAAAAGAAACGAAAAGGAGAACCAACCTGGAAAAAGGAAAAAGCTTCGAAGAAATTAAAGACAGAAAGACAGAATCCTGAATCGCCTTCCAAAGCAACAAAGGCACCAACAATCACTAAATGGCGTCACAGAGAGAAATGCGAAAACTCAGGCAAACAGAGAGGTAGAAAGAAAAGGGGGAAGTTACAGTGAAGAAACGAGAGAAGAGAAATCATTTTTTTGTGAAAAAAGTTCAAAATGAACGTGGGAGGCAAAGAAATGGAGCATTAAAACAATTAATGAGGGTAATTAAACCCTCGTGCATTCTCAAAGCAAGGAGACGCGCGTTTTCAAAAGAATGTAAATTCAAAGAAAAATGTTCCGCATTCGAATGAGAACTCTACAAAGAAGAAGTCGACAAAATGCTCGAGTTCGGCTTCACCATAAAGGGACCGAAGTCCTAAAAACCAAAGACTCGACCTCAAAAAGGAAGACCGAGTTCAAATAGGGGCACTGTTCATACCCTAGGTCGAGCTATCTGACCCGAGATGTTCTACTGACAAATCGACCGACTTCTTCAGGTCAGGACAAACCGGCCTCTTGTTGAAGACCTCGGCCAAAGCACCAGGAAGAGCCCAAAAAGGGCCCAACAGAGGGACACGACCCAAATCCTAAGGCAGTCCAAGCCTATAGAGATAAGGGCGGTTCTCTTGAAGATAAGATGACCTCACTCAAAGATGAGATAAGATAAGATAAGATAACTATCTTATCTCCAGAAAGGTCACTCCACACCATTATAAATACACTGGAGCACCCAGGTATAACTCATACTCTGATTCTACTAAAAACCTGCTTAATACCCTTGCTAACTTAAGCATCGGAGTCCCTTGCAGGTACCAGCACCCTCCGGTGACGAAGGATCAGCACCGCCACCAAGTCCAACAAGTCGGACACAACCGCACCGATCAGTACAGAAGATCTCATTCGAGATCGACCTACAGTTTTAGGTAACTCTCGGAACAACTGTCAACTGCTCCTATCGGAAATAGGATTGACTACGGATTTGAGCAATAGCACATAATTTTTAAAAACCCGTACAATTTTCCCGATCTAGATAAAGCAGGTTTTCCATGAAGAAGATTTGGCTCAATATGTTCTATTCGATATGGGTAGGAGAAGAACCTGACTCGGTATTTTGTAAATACATAATTATCTTGAATATATTAACCATTTCTTTACTTTCTGATCGCCCGGAAAGAACAAAAGAAACATCTTGTTCTTTTTTCAGCAATTTCTGATCTCTAGTAGACCTCTTAGTAGGATTCAAACCGAAATGCAGTTCTGACCATTTGTCAAAGAAAAAAGAATGATTGGATCTTGTAGGATTCCCAAGAAATTCTTCGATTTTTTCCGAATTCATGTGCTTCTCACGTTCCATGAATAGTCGGCACATTGAAGAATATCCAGAGAGGCATTTAGGGAATCGCTCCGATTCTAAACCAATTGACAGTCGAGGAGAAATTTCATCTTCTGAATCTTGATTAATCGAATCTCTAGCTCCCGGCATTATTACTAACTAAAAGAAAGAGAAAGACCCAATCCAGATCATAATGAAAGATTCCCATGTTTTCCTTCAGAAAGATAAAAACTAAGACGAAAAAAAATCGACCGTTCGAGTATTACAAATTGTATGAAAAAAAGATTATAGAAGTAAGGGGATTTAAAAAAGATATAGATATATGGTATCTATCTATGTATATTGAATTGCGAATATAGAAATAATACAATTATTTTAGATTCGACAAAATCTGGATATCCGATATAGATGAATGAAAGTAAATAAAATGGGTGGAAATATTTTTCAATAGCAGAATATATTTCTAATATATTCTGCAGTTCTGACATAATTCTAAAAAAACATCTTAATGCGATTCTAATCGCAAGGAAAAAAGGGGGTATGGCGAAATTGGTAGATGCTACGGACTTAATTGGATTGAGCCTTGGTATGAAAACTTACCAAGTGATAACTTTCAAATTCAGAGAAACCCTGGAATTAACAATGGGTAATCCTGAGCCAAATCCCATTTTCGGAAAGGAAATAAACATTAAGAAAGCGAGAATAAAAAAGGGATAGGTGCAGAGACTCAATGGAAGCTGTTCTAACAAATGAAGTTGACGACCTTTCCTTTCGCATGAGGAAAGGAATCCTTCTGTAATAGAAATCACATTTGTAGGAATATAAGCCGAAACATCTCCCGATTGGGTTTCAACTATTGGCAAAGCAGTCATACTTCCTTCACCTAACTGAGAACTTGATTTAACGGCTCTTTCTAAAAGACGTGAATGCAAATAAAAAACATCTCCTGGACAAGCTTCGTGACCTGGCGGTCGTCTTAATAGAAGAGACATTTGGCGATAAGCCTGGGTTTGTTTGGAGGGATCGTCATAAATAATTAAAGCGTGGCGTTTGCGGTACATAAAAAATTCAGCCAATCAATTACTTCTTGGAAATGCTAAAAGTATTACTCAATTTTTTTACATGATACCAGGATTGATATTAAGAATCAGAAACCCATAAATTTGAATAGCAAAAATAAGAGTTGCTTTTGGATTATTACATATATATTTTAGTGGAACTAATACAAAAAATGGATGAAATAAAGAATAAATTGGAGATACTATGTACATTAGATATAATGATGTAATGGAATTGAAATTCGATATATATAAGTCTATATATAAGAATGTCGATCTGAATATTTAGATACCTATTGTAGATCGATCCATTTTATATTATAGAGTAAAAGTTTTTGCACTACAATTATAGGGCAAGTCAAGTTTCTCATTGTAGGCATAGACTACTTCGTAAAGTGGATTGAAGCAGAGCCATTAGCCTCTACCACTGCTCAGAGAAGTCGGAAGTTTTTATACAGAAATATTGTCACAAGGTTTGGAGTCCCATACTCCATCACCATGGACAATGGCACTCAATTCACCGACATGGGTTTCAGGAACTTGGCAACTGACCTAAAAATAAAGCACCAATTCACCTCTGTAGAACATCCACAGGCCAACGGACAGGCAGAAGTCGCCAACAAAGTCATATTGGCTGGGTTAAAATGGAGGCTACAAGATGCAAAGGGAGCTTGGGCTGAAGAGCTCCCACAAGTCCTATGGGCATATCGGACAACATCACATTCCACTACTGGAGAATCACCCTTCCGACTTGCTTACGGAATGGAGGCAATGATTCCCGTAGAAATAGAAGAAGGATCCCCCAGAGTGATCCTCTACAACGAAGACACCAACTCCCAAACCCAAAAGGAAGAACTCGACCTACTTCCAAAAGTCCGAGAAAGAGTTCGGATTAGAGAGGAAGCATTAAAGCGTCGAATGGCTTTGAGGTATAATCGGAAGGTAGTTCAGTGAAGCTTCTCCACCAACGATCTCATCTTAATCCGAAACGACATTGGAGCATGTCGGTCGGGAGAAGGGAAGCTGGCAGCCAACTGGAAAGGACTATACCGAGTTACAAAAGTACTAAAAAAAGGCTACTATAGGGTGGCCGACCTCGAAGGGTGAGAGCTACCAAGGTCATGGCACGCCTGTAACCTAAGAAGGTACTATAGCTAGAAAATAGTAAAAGATCCTAGGTCAAGGTGCACTCTTTTTCCTAAAAAGGTTTTTTAATGAAGCATCAGGCTGAGATCTAAAAAGTTTCCCGAGCTAGAGGGGGTAAGCACTCACATGTATACACTCTTACTTTTATTTTATCTCATTATTATTTGAATGAAAGTTATCAGTTCCCTAAAAAGTTTCCTACCAAGACACATTAATTCACGCTTAAAAGCAAAATTCATCGACCGATCATAAAGAGGTCGGCAAGGTGAAGCAATAAAGCTCGGATTAATGCAAGGAGTTATAAAAAGTGACCCATATAAAGCGACCTGACTTGGTCTGACTGAAAATGGGATCACTAAAAATAACTCGAGAAGGCCCGATAGAGAAGTCGGACCAATATAAAAGGATCACTAGAAAGGGACAAAAACATCTCGTAAAGGCCGAGGAAAGGGTGAAAAACCAAGGCCAGAAGTGCTTAGCTAAAAGGTATAAGTCTTGATAAAAGACATTACTTAAAAAGCAAAGCACAAGTCGAAATGACGCTAAAAAGTCGTCCAACCAAACAATAAAGAAAAGGTTCCCCATTGGAACGCTACCTAAAAAGTTGTTGGATTATGACTAAAAATCCCAGATAATGAAGCCAGATAGGTCGACGTCAGAAGAAACGATAACAAGTTAAGGCTAAAAGGTTAAAAAGCCTAGTGCCAAAGTGTTCAGCTAAAGTGGTATAAAGCTCTTGAAAGGAGAAACTACCCAAAAAAGCAAGAAGCACAATCCTAAAATGAGGCTAAAAGGTCGTCCAAGCAAACTAAATAGGAGCTATACCTAAAAAGTTATAAGGACTTGACTAAAAAGCCCGGACGGCAACCTAAAAGACAAACTCGACTAAAGCGCCCGAACAGCTAGGGACGAGTTAGCTGACCAAAGGGATAAGGCAAACGCCACCTCAAAGGGTGCCCAAAGCATCTATGTGAAGGGTGCAAAGCAACTCCCTCCAAACAAAGGTTGCAAAACAACCTCCAAATACAAGCACCTCGACACAAAGCAAAATCATCACCTCAGTAAATTAAAACATTAAAGATTCAAGGGCTGCCTAAATGGGAGCCCAAGAGTTTAGAAGTGTTTTGTTTTCAAAATAAAGTTGCTGGGAAGCAACTAAAGTGTGAACAGAATTATCCATAAGAAACATTGACGTACGGAAAATCACCGATTAAGAATTTAATTTAGAAATCAGCGTTGCAAGTACAGTTCTTAATCAATAAAAATTCCGCGTATCAATTTAAAAGAGTTGTCACAAAATTTAGAAATAAAATACTGGGAGTATGAATAGCAGGTCGTCTCCTAACGAGTTGACAAAAGAGTGCTATTTTATTGATCAGAGGTTTTCCAAGAATTTTTAAGAGTTGAAGAACAGAAAGTAAATAATTGTAAATCAAGGTAATGAAAATTAACAAGAGAATTTATATAATCAAAATGAAAGCCTTAACCAGGAGAAGATTAATTGGAAGTTCTATCCTTGTTGAATTTTCCCAAGTGTAATGATAAAAGGTTGTTGTTCTACTTGGTCATCCCCTACTTAAGAAGGGAAGGTCAAGTAACTAACTAACCAACTATATCCTCAAGTCCTAATCCTCTCCTAAGGAAGGATTAGAGGCAGAGACTAGAGAGTCAACCAACAACTTCCAGTTAAGATTAACACTTGAGTATTCCAACTCAAGGTTCTCCTCTTAATCAACTCCCAATCAAGTTAGGAAACTACTCCATTAACATGAATATAACTTTCACAAACATATAAGAAGAAGACATGATAAATTTAATAAAATATGAACGGAAAGTTAATTAAAAGTAAAAGTAATTCTTTGCATTAATAAATCCCAAAATCAATAACATACTTATCCAAACAGGGCAAATGTGCAATAAAAGATTAAAGGAATAAGAAAGCAAACTAGAGTAATAGCGACTTCAACAGAGGTAATGACTCTTCCCAATATCCAAAGCAAAAGCAATCAACTCTAAAACTATAAATGTGAAGAAAACCTAGAGGAAGTAGTAGAATTCTCTCTAAGATTCCCAACTAAAACTAAAACTATGCGTAATGAGAATATGTCTTAAGTCTCTACTATCCCCTGGCTCTAGTCTATGTTTCTGGGCCAAAAACTGGGTCAAAACTCAGACCAAAATCGCCCCCAGCATTTTTTGAATTTTCTGCAGGTCGCGCATGTCACGCGTACGCGTCATTTGGTGCATGAAATTGTAAATCACACTTTTCACAACTCGTACCACTAACCAGCAAGTGCACTGGGTCGTCCAAGTAATACCTTACGTGAGTAAGGGTCGAATCCCACGGAGATTGTTGGCTTGAAGCAAGCTATGGTTATCTTGTAACTCTTAGTCAGGATAATAATAATTCTCATTTTTGATTGGTAGTAAATAAAAAGCATGGATTAAATAGTACTTGTAATGCAGTAATGGAGAATATGTTGGAGTTTTGGAGATGCTTTGTCTTCTGAATCTCTGCTTTCCCCCTGTCTTCTTCTTCATGCATGCAAGGTTCCTCCTATGGCAAGCTGTGTGTTGGTGGATCACCATTGTCAATGGCTAACATCTGTCCTCTCAGTGAAAATGGTCCAGGTGCGCTGTCACCGCACGGCTAATCATCTGTCGGTTCTCACTCATGCTGGAATAGGATCCATTGATCCTTTTGCATCTGTCACTACGCCCAACCCTTATGAGTTTGAAGCTCGTCACAGTCATTCAATCCCTGAATCCTACTCGGAATACCACAGACAAGGTTTAGACTTTCCGGATTCTCAAGAATGCTGCCAATGGATTCTAGCTTATACCACGAAGATTCTGATTAAGGAATCCAAGAGATACTTATTCAATCGAAGGTAGAACGGAGGTGGTTATCAGGCACGCGTTCATAGGTTGAGAATGGTGATGAGTGTCATGGATCATCACATTCATCATATTGAAGTGCGAATGAATATCTTAGATAGAAACAAGCGTGTTTGAATGAAAAATAGAAATAATTACATTAATTCATCGAGATACAACAGAGCTCCTCACCCCCAACAATGGAGTTTAGAGACTCATGCCGTCAAAGAGTACAAAGTTCAGATCTAAAATATCATGAGATACAAAATAAATCTCTAAAAGTTGTTTAAATACTAAACTAGTAACCTAGGTTTACAGAAAATGAGTAAACTAAGATAGATAGTGCAGAAATCCACTTCTGGGGCACACTTGGTGTGTGCTGGGGCTGAGACTTGAGCTTTTCACGTGCCTGGGCTGTTTCTGGAGTTAACACTACAAGAAAACCAGGATTTTGCTACGCTTTTAAAGCGTGGCAAAAAGTTGAAAAAAGCGTAGCGATAGCTTTTCGCCACGTTTTATGAACTACCGGCACGCTTTTGAAAAGGTCACAACTGCTAGCATGCCGGTTGCTCTATCGCCACGCTTTTGGTGACTTATGGCCACGCTTTTTCTGTCACCACGCTTTTATCTATTGCCACGCTTTTAAGCGTGGCCGTATGTGAAAGATATCGGTACGCTTTTAAAGCGTGCCAATAGCTGGAGATACGGTTACGCTTTTAAAGCGTGCCAACAGCGAGAGATATCGCTACGCTTTTAAAGCATGCCAGTAGCAAAAGATATGGCTACGCTTTTAAAGCGTGCCAATAGCAAGAGATATGGCTACGCTTTTAAAGCGTAGCTGTTGATGACTGTTGTACAATATGGCTACGCTTTTAAAGTGTAGCTATAACTTTGTTCAGGTTCTATTATTTTTTTTCTAATCTTTGTAATAAAATCTTATAAAATTCATAGATAATTGTAAAATTTATACAATGACCATTAATTTTAAATCAACTAATCCAATCTTTATAAACTTGTCACCAAATATAGTGTGATTGATCACATGACATGCTCTAACAAAATACCAAAAATCAAAACCATTACAACAACTATTACATTATCTACTTCCTTTACATATTATTACATAAGAGAAAAAATTTTAGAATCAGTAGGAAGTTACAAAAGAGACCACTAGTTTTTACTGAAACAAAAAAACACTACTAGTACCTAAGCTAACGAAGATTCTAAGCAAGCTACCATCCTTGAATTACATATTCCTAATCCAGGAGCCATCATTTCAATCCCACTGGATCATATACCAAACGCAATGCCATGCAGCTCTTGAGAAAACAGGAGCCATCATTTCAATCCACCTGAAGAAAATAGATAATCTTCCTTCAAGTCTAGGAAAGTAAAGAGAAAGCTAATTGAATTACTTATTACCGAAACTTTACCTGGTACAAGGAGGAGTAGTGCTGCTTAAATCACAACCTCCAATTTTGTATGTCCTTCTGCAAGCACAACAACCAAAAGTATGTAAGAACATGATTGTGAGTATATGCATCTTCAAAAGCTTTTCGTTAAGCTATGCTTTTCTTCTATTTAATTTTCTCTATTTACACTAGAATAGTTATGTATAACTTATTTCAATTAACTCTAGAATTCGTTCATATCTTCTCACTTACTGCACTCAAGAGTAGTTCTCTCTCCACAAATCATATCTTAGGGAGAATAATACACAAATGTATGAAGCTGCCAACACTTATTTTAATTTTAAATTTAAGAAAATAAAAGACATGTACTTACAGTGAGAACTGGACCAATTGTCAAGTCCTCTAGCTTTTTTCTCTCAGTAAGACCTTTCAATTTGGATACCAATCAGTCGAAACCCAGTTCTAAGCACAGTAAGTAACTGAAAAATCTCCAGAGCTGGTTGTGAAATCTCCACAGCAAGACCTTTCAGAAAGTTAAGGATCAAGTGCTGGTTGTGAAATCTCCAGCCCTTCACTTTTAATGATAGATATATAACTGAAAAATCATTTGAGAATCATTAAGATTTTGTAACATTATAGGAGTGCTCATTTAAAAAAAAAATAAAACAGAAGTAATCTCTACCAATTTTGTTTTTAATTAAACAATCTAAGAGCATCAAACTATATTTTTTCTAATTTTCAGAAATCAGAGATGGTTTTCAACATTCTTATCCGGGTGGAACTCTTAAACTCCAAGGTTTTCATCCCAAAGGAAAATATCCTCATCCTAAAACAAAAATCTGGGTGGACTAACCGTGCACCTTAGAGAGAGGTTGAAATCCGACAGCATTATATGACCATCTTCCCTCACCAACACGTTCTCGGGTTTAAGGTCTCTGTAGATGATCCCAAGCAAAAGTAAATACTATAAAGCAAGGAGAACTTCTGCCACATAAAACCTGCATTCAAAGATTCATCAACTTATAAATAGAGTGATCATTAAAGATATAACTAGAAACCAATACACCAGCAAAATTAATCTATTTGTCATAAGTTGGATACATGTTTCAATAATGAGAAATTTACATATCAAGCAAGCTGTCAGAGAGGCCAATTAATTGGTATATGAGTTCATCATTTTTTATCAATTGTCAACAAAAAGAATTTGTTTGTACTATTATCCATTCATGTATTGCCACAATAACATGATCTGGAAACTGTAAAACTTTCACGAAAAGCAACAATCGATTACAACTGAACTCTAATGGAATCAGAATGTAACAATTCTGGGAAAACAGAAAGCATAGAGATAGAGTAATCAACTAACCATAAAGGCAATAAGTAAAATAAAGAGGAACATATCCATGAGTTTTTCCAACAATAAGGCTATAAGAAAATAAATCAACTTGGTTAGTTATAAAACTAGCAAACCATGTTTCGCTACAAATAGGGACTGGAGTGATTAGAGGTACATCAAAAACCCAAACTGTGGAACAATTGAGTTCATAAATCTAATACAGAATCAGCTAATATCGGGTTTGCTAGTGACTTATCAACACTAGTACCTCACTCACTAATTTCAGTATAGGTGAAACTTACTTTAGCTTCCCAATATAGGCCCATGAACATGATTCCGAGATAGTCTTAAGGGAGGCCGCGTAGGATGGGGAGTCCCGAATGTAGAAGGAGGATCATGCTGCTGTGCAATAGAAACTGAATTCTGAACCTCTGATAAAGACTCTACTGCTCCATTTGCAGGTGACTCCATGAAGAAATTATGAACACAAAAGCTTGAAATTGAAATTTCAACTCAGCTCAGTTAATTAATCAATATCTGATCATCCAAAATGCCCTTTAATTACAGAATCTCCTGCACACCATTAAAACATAAATCAATGATTATGCTGATTGAAATAACAGACATTATTAATATGCAAACACGGAATGAAATTTGAACAAGCAAAAAAACAAAAAGAAAGCATGGCATAATCTTCAAGAATAACACATCCAGTGGAAAAATCACTCCAAATGGAACTTTACATCATAAAGCACAATCAACTCAACAACTTCATCAACCAGAAAGAAAAACTCAAAGGGGTTCCAGAGACAGTAAAAGGTTCAAGCTTTTTTTTACATGTTTCCCAAGAACCCACTCATCATTCAGAACCAACAACACTTATATGAACAAAAACACAACTTTATCAGACAAATGTGAGAATATGATATCGCATTGAAATTTTCGAGGCCCAGAAAATTCCAAAAAAGTGGAAGAGAAACGAGTAGAGAGACGGTGATGAAGAGGCAAACCAGCACGGTGTCACCGTCGTCATTCCGGCGAGAAAACGTGCTGGAAAAAATTCATGCCAAGACCATCGGCTGCATGTCTGGCATTCTCCACCTCATCTCCCGCTCCAACAGCTGCCGTGGTGCACGAAATTGTGATCATCAATGGCGCCATCAACATGGTACGCTCATTGCAATCTCAACTCTTCATCACAACTCCGCACAACTAACCAGCAAGTGCACTGGGTCGTCCAAGTAATAAACCTTACGCGAGTAAGGGTCGATCCCACGGAGATTGTTGGTATGAAGCAAGCTATGGTCACCTTGTAAATCTTAGTCAGGCAGACTCAAATGGTTATGACTGAGATACGAATAAAACATAAAGATAAAGGTAGAGATACTTATGTAATTCATTAGTGGGAATTTCAGATAAGCGCATGAAGATGCTGTGTCCCTTCCGTCTCTCTGCTTTCCTACTGTCTTCATCCAATCCTTCTTACTCCTTTCCATGGCAAGCTTATGCAAGGGTTTCACCGTTGTCAGTGGCTACCTCCCATCCTCTCAGTGGAAATGTTCAACGCACCCTGTCACGGCACGGCTATCCATCTGTCGGTTCTCGATCAGGCCGGAATAGAATCCAGTGATTCTTTTGCGTCTGTCACTAACGCCCCGCCTTCAGGAGTTTGAAGCACGTCACAGTCATTCAATCATTGAATCTTACTCAGAATACCACAGATAAGGTTAGACCTTCCGGATTCTCTTGAATGCCGCCATCAGTTCTAGCCTATACCACGAAGACTCTGATCTCACGGAATGGCTGGCTCGGTTGTCAGGCGAGCACTCGGTTGTCAGGCGATCAACCATGCATCGTGTATCAGGAATCCAAGAGATATTCACCCAATCTAAGGTAGAACGGAGGTGGTTGTCAGGCACACGTTCATAGGTGAGAATGATGATGAGTTTCACGGATCATCACATTCATCAAGTTGAAGAACAAGTGATATCTTAGAACAAGAACAAGCGGAATTGAATAGAAGAACAATAGTAATTGCATTAATACTCGAGGTACAGCAGAGCTCCACACCTTAATCTATGGTGTGTAGAAACTCCACCGTTGAAAATACATAAGAACAAGGTCTAGGCATGGCCGTGAGGCCAGCCTCCCAATGATCTAAGATAGCATAAGAACAAAGATAGCTACCAAGATATCTAAATATAATAGTAAAAGGTCCTACTTATAGAGAACTAGTAGCCTAAGGTTTACAGAGATGAGTAAATGACATAAAAATCCACTTCCGGGCCCACTTGGTGTGTGCTTGGGCTGAGTAATGAAGCATTTTCGTGTAGAGACTCTTCTTGGAGTTAAACGCCAGCTTTTGTGCCAGTTTGGGCGTTTAACTCCCATTTTGGTGCCAGTTCCGGCGTTTAACGCTGGAATTTCTGAAGGTGACTTTGAACGCCGGTTTGGGCCATCAAATCTTGGGCAAAGTATGGACTATCATATATTGCTGGAAAGCCCATGATGTCTACTTTCCAACGCCGTTGAGAGCGCGCCAATTGGGCTTTTGTAGCTCCAGAAAATCCACTTCGAGTGCAGGGAGGTCAGAATCCAACACCATCTGCAGTCCTTTTCAGTCTCTGAATCAGATTTTTGCTCAGGTCCCTCAATTTCAGCCAGAAAATACCTGAAATCACAGAAAAACACACAAACTCATAGTAAAGTCCAGAAAAGTGAATTTTAACTAAAAACTAATAAAAATATACTAAAAACTAACTAAATAATACTAAAAACATACTAAAAACAATGCCAAAAAGCGTACAAATTATCCGCTCATCACAACACCAAACTTAAATTGTTGCTTGTCCTCAAGCAACTGAAAATCAAATAAGATAAAAAGAAGAGAATATGCAATGAATTCCAAAAACATCCATGAAGATCAGTATTAATTAGATGAGCGGGGCTTTTAGCTTTTTGCCTCTGAACAGTTTTGGCATCTCACTCTATCCTTTGAAACTCAGAATGATTGGCTTCTTTAGGAACTCAGAATCCAGATAGTGTTATTGATTCTCCTAGCTAAGTATGATGATTCTTGAACACAGCTACTTATTGAGTCTTGGCTGTGGCCCAAAGCACTCTGTCTTCCAGTATTACCACCGGATACATACATGCCACAGACACATAATTGGGTGAACCTTTTCAGATTGTGACTCAGCTTTGCTAAAGTCCCCAATTAGAGGTGTCCAGGGTTCTTAAGCACACTCTTTTTGCCTTGGATCACAACTTTATTTCTTTCTTTTTCTTTTCTTTTTCTTTCTCTCTTTTTTTTTTCTTCTCTTTTTTTTTCGTTTTTTTTATATTCACTGCTTTTTCTTGCTTCAAGAATCATTTTTATGATTTTTCAGATCCTCAGTAACATGTCTCCTTTTTCATCATTCTTTCAAGAGCCAACATTCATGAATCACAAATTCAAAAGACATATGCACTGTTTAAGCATGCATTCAGAAAACAAAAGTGTTGCCACCACATCAAAATAATTAAACTGTTATAAAATTCAAAATTCATGCAATTCTTCCCTTTTTCAATTAAGAACAATTTTTTTATTCAAGAAAGGT
Source organism: Arachis stenosperma (assembly GCF_014773155.1). Taxonomy (NCBI): domain Eukaryota; kingdom Viridiplantae; phylum Streptophyta; class Magnoliopsida; order Fabales; family Fabaceae; genus Arachis; species Arachis stenosperma. The sequence continues at coordinate 45,652,294 of NC_080379.1, read as the reverse complement.
GATGGATTCATAGGACATTCATAACTTTAAGTCATAGACACTTAAGACACTAATGATCATAAGACACAAACATGGATAAACATAAGCATGAAAATTCGAAAAAAACAAGAAAATAAAGAACAAGGAGATTAAAAAACGGGTCCACCTTAGTGATGGCGGCTTGTTCTTCCTCTTGAAGATCTTATGGAGTGCTTGAGCTCCTCAATGTCTCTTCCTTGTCTTTGTTGCTCCTCTCTCATGATTCTTTGATCTTCTCTAATTTCATGGAGGAGAATGGAGTGTTCTTGGTGCTCCACCCTTAGTTGTCCCATGTTGGAACTCAGTTCTCCTAGGGAGGTGTTTAGTTGCTCCCAATAGTCTTGTGGAGGAAAGTGCATCCCTTGAGGCATCTCAGGGATCTCATGATGAGAGGGGTCTCTTTTTTGCTCCATCCTTTTCTTAGTGATGGGCTTATCCTCATCAATGGGGGTGTCTCCTTCTATGTCAACTCCAACTGAATAACAGAGGTGACAAATGAGGTGAGGAAAGGCTAACCTTGCCAAGGTGGAGGACTTGTCCGCAACCTTATAGAGTTCTTGGGCTATAACCTCATGAACCTCCACTTCTTCTCCAATCATGATGCTATGGATCATGATGGCCCGGTCTAGAGTAACTTCGGATCGGTTGCTAGTGGGAATGATTGAGCGTTGGATAAACTCCAACCATCCTCTAGCCACGGGCTTGAGGTCATGCCTTCTTAGTTGAACCGGCTTCCCTCTTGAATCTCTCTTCCATTGGACGCCCTCTTCACAAATGTCAGTGAGGACTTGGTCCAACCTTTGATCAAAGTTGACCCTTCTAGTGTAAGGATGTTCATCTCCTTGCATCATGGGCAAGTTGAATGTCAACCTCACATTTTCCGGACTAAAATCTAAGTATTTCCCCCGAACCATTGTAAGCCAATTCTTTGGGTTCGGGTTCACACTTTGATCATGGCTCTTGGTGATCCATGCATTGGCATAGAACTCTTGAACCATTAAGATTCCGACTTGTTGAATGGGTTGGTAAGAACTTCCCAACCTCTTCTTCGGATCTCATGTCGGATCTCCGGATATTCACTCTTTTTGAGTGAAAAAGGGACCTCGAGGATCACCTTCTTCAAGGCCACAACTTCATAGAAGTGGTCTTGATGCACCCTTGAGATGAATCTCTCCATCTCCCATGACTCGGAGGTGGAAGCTTTTGCCTTCCCTTTCCTCTTTCTAGAGGTTTCTCCGGCCTTGGATGCCATAAATGGTTATGGAAAAACAAAAAGCAATGCTTTTACCACACCAAACTTAAAGGGGTTGCTCGTCCTCGAGCAAAAGAAGAAAGAAGAGAGTAGAAGAAGAAGAAATGAGGAAGAAGGGAATGGCTTTGTGTTCGGCCAAAGAGGGGGAGAAGTGGTGTTTAGGTTGTGTGAAAATGAAGGAGTGAAGAAGGGTTTATATAGGAGAGGGAGGCTCATGGTTCGGTCATGTATGGGTGGGTTTGGGAGGGAAAGTGGTTTGAATTTGAAGGGTGAGGTAGGTGGGGTTTTGTGGAGGATGGATGTGAGTGGTGAAGAGAAGATGGGATTTGATAGGTGAAGGGTTTTTGGGGAAGAGGTACTGAGGTGATTGGTGAATGGGGAAGAAGAGAGAGAGTGGTGGGGTTGGTGGGGATCCTGTGGGGTCCACAGATCCTGAGGTGTCAAGGAAAAGTCATCCCTGCACCAAATGGCATGCAAAATTGCATTTTTAGCCAATTCTGGCGTTAAACGCCGGGCTGGTGCCCATTTCTGGCGTTTAACGCCAGGTTCTTGCCCTTTCCTGGCGTTTAATGCCAGTCTGGTGCCCCTTTCTGGCGTTAAACGCCCAGAATGGTGCCAGACTGGGCGTTAAACGCCCACCTGCTAGCCTTACTGGCGTTTAAACGCCAGTAGGTTCTTCCTCCAGGGTGTGCTGTTTTTCTTCCTGTTTTTCATTCTGTTTTTGCTTTTTCAATTGATTTTGTGACTTCTCATATCATCAACCTACAAAATAAAATAAAATAACAAAGGAAAATATATAAAATATAACATTGGGTTGCCTCCCAACAAGCGCTTCTTTAATGTCAGTAGCTTGACAGATGGCTCTCATGGAGCCTCACATTTTCTCAGAGCAATGTTGGAACCTCCCAACACCAAACTTAGAGTTTGAATGTGGGGGTTCAACACCAAACTTAGAGTTTGGTTGTGGCCTCCCAACACCAAACTTAGAGTTTGACTGTGGGGGCTCTGTTTGACTCTGGTTTGAGAGAAGCTCTTCATGCTTCCTCTCCATGGTGACAGAGGGATATCCTTGAGCCTTAAAACACAAAGGATTCTTCATTCACTTGAATGATCAGTTCACCTCCATCAACATCAATCACAGCCTTTGCTGTGGCTAGCAAGGGTCTGCCAAGGATGATGGATTCATCCATGCACTTCCCAGTCTCTAGGACTATAAAATCAGCAGGGATGTAATGGTCTTCAATCTTCACCAAAACATCCTCTACAAGTCCATAAGCTTGTTTTCTTGAATTATCTGCCATCTCTAGTGAGATTCTTGCAGCTTGCACCTCAAAGATCCCTAGCTTCTCCATTACAGAGAGAGGCATGAGGTTTACACTTGACCCTAAGTCACACAGAGCCTTCTTGAAGGTCATGGTGCCTATGGTACAAGGTATGGAGAACTTCCCAGGGTCCTGCCTCTTTTGAGGTAATTTCTGCCTAGACAAGTCATCCAGTTCTTTGGTGAGCAAAGGGGGTTCATCCTCCCAAGTCTCATTTCCAAATAACTTGTCATTCAGCTTCATGATTGCTCCAAGGTATTTAGCAACTTGCTCTTCAGTGACATACTCATCCTCTTCAGAGGAAGAATACTCATCAGAGCTCATGAATGGCAGAAGTAAGTCCAATGGAATCTCTATGGTCTCATTTTGAGCCTCAGATTCCCATGGTTCCTCATTGGGGAACTCATTGGAGGCTAGTGCACACCCATTGAGGTCTTCTTCAGTGGCGTTCACTTCCTCTCCTTCCTCTCTAAATTCGGCCATGTTGATGGCCTTGCACTCTCCTCTGTATTGCTTGGAAGAGTACTAGGAGGGAGTTCAGTAATTTTCTTGCTCAGCTGTCCCACTTGTGCCTCCAAATTCCTAATGGAGGACCTTGTTTCAGTCATGAAACTTTGAGTGGTCTTGATTAGATCAGAGACCATGGTTGCTAAGTCAGAGTGGCTCTGCTTAGGACTCTCTGTCTGTTGCTGAGAAGATGGTGGAAAAGGCATGCCATTGCTAAACCTGTTTCTTCCACCATTATTGTTATTGAAACCTTGTTGAGGTCTCTGTTGATCCTTCCATGAGAAATTTGGATGATTTCTCCATGGAGAATTATAGGTGTTTTCATAGGGTTCTCCTATGTAATTCACCTCTTCCATTGAAGGGTTCTCAGGATCATAAGCTTCTTCTTCAGATGAAGCATCCTTAGTACTGCTTGGTGCATTTTGCATTCCAGACAGACTTTGAGAAATCAAATTGACTTGTTGAGTCAATATCTTGTTTTGAGCCAGAATGGCATTCAGAGTATCAATCTCAAGAACTCCTTTCTTCTGATTTGTCCCATTGTTCACAGGATTCCTTTCAGAAGTGTACATGAATTGGTTATTTGTAACCATTTCAATTAGTTCTTGAGCTTCTGTAGGCGTCTTCTTCAGATGAAGAGATCCTCCAGCAGAGCTATCCAAAGACATCTTGGATAGTTCAAAGAGACCATCATAGAAAATACCTATGATGCTCCATTCAGAAAGCATGTCAGAAGGACATTTTCTGATTAATTGTTTGTATCTTTCCCAAGCTTCATAGAGGGATTCTCCATCCTTCTGTCTGAAGGTTTGGACTTCCACTCTAAGCTTACTCAATTTTTGAGGTGGAAAGAACTTTGCCAAGAAGGCATTCCCATGAGTCCAGGCTTTCTTTAGGTTGTGAGTCCAACCATGTCCTAGCTCTGTCTCTTACAGCAAAAGGGAATAGCATAAGTCTGTAGACCTCAGGGTCAACCCCATTAGTCTTGACAGTGTCACAGATTTGCAAGAATTCAGCTAAGAATTGATGAGGATCTTCCAATGGAAGTCCATGGAACTTGCAATTCTGTTGCATTAGAGAAACTAATTGAGGCTTAAGCTCAAAGTTGTTTGCTCCAATGGCAGAGATAGAGATGCTTCTCCCATAGAAGTCGGGAGTAGGTGCAGTAAAGTCACCCAGCACCTTCCTTGCATTGTTGGCATTGTTGTTGTTTTCGGCTGCCATGTCTTCTTCTTTGAAGATTTCTGTTAGGTCCTCTATAGAGAGTTGTGCCTTAGCTTCTCTTAGCTTTCGCTTCAAGGTCCTTTCAGGTTCAGGATCAGCTTCAACAAGAATGCTTTTGTCTTTGTTCCTGCTCATATGAAAGAGAAGAGAACAAGAAAATGTGGAATCCTCTATGTCACAGTATAGAGATTCCTTGAGGTGTCAGAGGAAAAGAAAATTAGAAGGAAGAGGTAGAAGAATTTGAACTTAGTAAGATAGAGTTCGAATTGTGCATTGAGAAGGAGTGGTACTCCATTAATAGAAGGATGTGAGCAGAGAGGAAGAAATTTTCGAAAATTAAGTGAAAGATTTTGAAAACATTTTGAAAAACTTTAATTGATTTTCGAAAACCAAGAGTGGGAAAGAAATCAAGTAATTTTTGAAAAAGATTTTGAAATTATAATTTAAAAAGATATGATTGAAGATTATTTTGAAAAAGATGTGATTAAAAAGATATGATTGAAAAGTTATGGTTTAAAAAGATATGATTGAAATGATATGATTTGAAAACAGTTTTAAAAAGATTTGATAAAAAAAATTAATGACTTGGCTAACAAGAAAAGATATGATTCAAACATTAAACCTTTCTCAACAGAAAAGGCAACATACTTGAAATGTTGAATCAAATCATTAATTGATAGCAAGTATCTTTGAAAAAGGAAAGAAATTGATTTTGAAAACATTTGATTGAAAAGATATGATTTGAAAAAGATTTGATTTTGAAAAACTTTGAAAACTTGAAAAAAAATTTGATTTTGAAAACAAAATCCTCCCCCTTGTGCCATCCTGGCGTTAAACGCCCAGAATGGTGCACATTCTGGCGTTTAACGCCCAATGCACTACCTTTTTGGGCGTTAAACGCCCAACCAGGCACCCTGGCTGGCGTTTAAACGCCAGTCTGTCCTTCTTCACTGGGCGTTTTAAACGCCCAGCTTTTTGTTGTGTAATTCCTCTGCTGCATGTTCTGAATCTTCAGTTCCCTGTACTATTGACTTGAAAATAGAACCAAGATCAAATAAACAATGCATGCAAGACACCAAACTTAAAATAAGACACTAGACTCAAACAAGAAACATAAAATATTTTTGGTTTTTTATGATTTTGTAAATTTTTTTTTTATTTTTCGAAAATTATATGGAAATAAAAAATAAAGGTTTCATAATTCTTAATTTGGATTCCAGGAATCATTGCAATGCTAGTCTAAGACTCCGGTCCAGGAATTAAACATGGCTTCTCAGCCAGCCAAGCTTTCAAAGAAAGCTTCGGTCCAAAACACTAGACATGGCCAATGGCCAATCAAGCCTTAGCAGATCATTGCTCCAATAGCAAGATTGATAGAGATCAACAAGCTCTTGTGATGATCAGTTGAAACCTCGGTCCAATAAGATTAGACATGGCTTTTCAGCCAACCAGATTTCAACAGGTCATCATGAAACTCTAGAACTCAGTCTTAAGAATTCTGAAAGATACCTAATCTAAGCAACAAGATGAACCGTCAGTTGTCCATACACGAAACATTCCCCGGCAACGGCGCCAAAAACTTGGTGCACGAAATTGTGATCATCAATGGCACCATCAACATGGTACGCTCATTGCAATCTCAACTCTTCATCACAACTCCGCACAACTAACCAGCAAGTGCACTGGGTCGTCCAAGTAATAAACCTTACGCGAGTAAGGGTCGATCCCACGGAGATTGTTGGTATGAAGCAAGCTATGGTCACCTTGTAAATCTTAGTCAGGCAGACTCAAATGGTTATGACTGAGATACGAATAAAACATAAAGATAAAGGTAGAGATACTTATGTAATTCATTGGTGGGAATTTCAGATAAGCGCATGAAGATGCTGTGTCCCTTCCGTCTCTCTGCTTTCCTACTGTCTTCATCCAATCCTTCTTACTCCTTTCCATGGCAAGCTTATGCAAGGGTTTCACCGTTGTCAGTGGCTACCTCCCATCCTCTCAGTGGAAATGTTCAACGCACCCTGTCACGGCACGGCTATCCATCTGTCGGTTCTCGATCAGGCCGGAATAGAATCCAGTGATTCTTTTGCGTCTGTCACTAACGCCCCGCCTTCAGGAGTTTGAAGCACGTCACAGTCATTCAATCATTGAATCCTACTCAGAATACCACAGACAAGGTTAGACCTTCCGGATTCTCTTGAATGCCGCCATCAGTTCTAGCCTATACCACGAAGACTCTGATCTCATGGAATGGCTGGCTCGGTTGTCAGGCGAGCACTCGGTTGTCAGGCGATCAACCATGCATCGTGTATCAGGAATCCAAGAGATATTCACCCAATCTAAGGTAGAACGGAGGTGGTTGTCAGGCACACGTTCATAGGTGAGAATGATGATGAGTTTCACGGATCATCACATTCATCAAGTTGAAGAACAAGTGATATCTTAGAACAAGAACAAGCGGAATTGAATAGAAGAACAATAGTAATTGCATTAATACTCGAGGTACAGCAGAGCTCCACACCTTAATCTATGGTGTGTAGAAACTCCACCGTTGAAAATACATAAGAACAAGGTCTAGGCATGGCCGTGAGGCCAGCCTCCCAATGATCTAAGATAGCATAAGAACAAAGATAGCTACCAAGATATCTAAATACAATAGTAAAAGCTCCTACTTATAGAGAACTAGTAGCCTAAGGTTCACAGAGATGAGTAAATGACATAAAAATCCACTTCCGGGCCCACTTGGTATGTGCTTGGGCTGAGCAATGAAGCATTTTCGTGTAGAGACTCTTCTTGGAGTTAAACGCCAGCTTTTGTGCCAGTTTGGGCGTTTAACTCCCATTTTGGTGCCAGTTCCGGCGTTTAACGCTGGAATTTCTGAAGGTGACTTTGAACGCCGGTTTGGGCCATCAAATCTTGGACAAAGTATGGACTATCATATATTGCTGGAAAGCCCAGGATGTCTACTTTTCAACGCCGTTGAGAGCGCGCCAATTGGGCTTCTGTACCTCCAGAAAATCCACTTCGAGTGCAGGGAGGTCAGAATCCAACACCATCTGCAGTCCTTTTCAGTCTCTGAATCAGATTTTTGCTCAGGTCCCTCAATTTCAGCCAGAAAATACCTGAAATCACAGAAAAACACACAAACTCATAGTAAAGTCCAGAAAAGTGAATTTTAACTAAAAACTAATAAAAATATACTAAAAACTAACTAAATCATACTAAAAACATACTAAAAACAATGCCAAAAAGCGTACAAATTATCCGCTCATCATGCCGCCAATGCCACTTCCTCACCTTCGATCTGTTTCACATTCTCCTGTAAAACACCAAAATCCTTTTCATTCTTCGCTAAATTTTCGATCGTTCACATAACTAATCGTTTCTTTTTCTTTTTTAATTCACCTCATTATCAGGTAACAAGAAGAATCCTAAGAATAATTCTTCTTCCGCCGTTTCCTCTATCACTGCCGGAGAAATATCAAAAGAGGAGAAGACTTCCGAAGTTTATGCCGGCCGTAAATCGATATCGCCGTGCGAGGTGCCGAGAAGCCCGACGTTACCCGCGGAGATTCGCCAGTCTCGTGCGTCAAAGCCTCAATCGCCGACCTCAGAGATTCACTCGCCGGCTTTGGTGGCGAGGTTGATGGGACTGGACGAAGCACCGAAAGCTGTGCCGGCAGAATCGGTGGTGGAGAAGAGACGGCAGCTTCTCGGAGCGCTACAACGGTGTGATGAGGACTTGAAGGCGCTCAAGAAGATTATCGAGGCGGTTCAGTTGACGGATCCACTGCCATGGTGGGAGTTCTGGAAGAGAGAGTGACGGCGGAGGCATTGCAAGGGCTGGGGTTCTTCGTGGAGGGCTGCGGTTCTTCGAAGCTTTTAGGGTTCTGGGTTCTTTGAAGGAGAAAGGGGGTTCTTTAATTTCATATATTGTTATTTGAAGAGAATTATTTATGTAACAATGGGTCAATTGTTAACTTCTGGTTCTGGGTTCTTTGAAGAGAAAAAGGGGGTTCTTTCATTTCAAATAATGTAGGAGAGAACGCAGCGTTTTGATTTATAAAGGAACGCATCGTTTTATTTTTGGAAGGACCTTTTGGCCACGCTTTTTAAGCGTGCCAAAAGAGTTGCAGGAAACGGCCACGCTTTTAAAATGTCACTAAAACAAAACTTTGTCGCCGTACTTTAAAAGCGTGCCTGTTTCTCTTTATGGCTACGTTTTTTAAGCGTGGCAAAAAAAGCGTGGCCAAATCTCGAATCAATTGCCACCCTCATAAAAGCGTGGCCATAGACTCTTTTCGCCACGCTTTTTAAGCATAGCAAAAAAAATGTAGCCAAATCTCTAATCAATCGCCACCCTCATAAAAGCGTGGCCATTGACCACTTTTGGCCACGCTTTAAAAGCGTGGCCATAGGCCTTTTTTCTTGTAGTGTAAACAACAGGTTGTAACCTGTTTTGGGCGTTTAACTCCAACTGGTAACCTGTTTCTGGCATTTAACGCCATAATGGAACATGGAACTGGCGTTAAACGCCAATTTACATCATTTATCTTCGAGAAAAGTATAGACTATTATCTATTGCTGGAAAGCCCTGGATGTCTACTTTCCAACATAATTAAGAGCGTGCCAATTTGACTTCTGTAGCTCCAAAAAATTTATTTCGAGTGCAAGGAGGTCAGAATCCAACAACATCAGCAGTCCTTTTTCAGCCTGAATCAGATTTTTGCTCAGATCCCTCAATTTCAGCCAAAAAATAACTGAAATCATAGAAAAATACACAAACTCATAGTAAAGTCCAAAAATATGAATTTTGCCTAAAAACAAATAAAAATATACTAAAAACTAACTAAAATATACTAAAAACTACCTAAAAATAATGGCAAAAAGCGTATAAATTATCCGCTCATCACAACACCAAACTTAAATTGTTGCTTGTCCCCAAGAAACTAAAAATCAAATAGGATAAAAAGAAAAGAATATACTATAAATTCCAAAATATCAATTAAGCTTAGTCCTAATTAGATGAGCGGGACTAGTAGCTTTTTGCTTCTTAACAGTTTTGGCATCTCACTTTATCCTTTGAAGTTTATAATGATTGGCATCTATAGGAACTCAGAATTTAGATAGTGTTATTGATTCTCCTAGTTTAGTATGTTGATTCTTGAACATAGCTACTTTATGAGTCTTGGCCATGGCCCTAAGCACTTTGTTTTCCAGTATTACCACCGGATACATAAATGCCACAAACACATAACTGGGTGAACCTTTTCAGATTGTGACTTAGCTTTGCTAAAGTCCCCAATTAGAGGTGTCCAGAGTTCTTAAGCACACTCTTTTTCTTTGGATCACGACTTTAACCACTCAGTCTCAAGCTTTTCACTTGGACCTGCATGCCGCAAGCACATGGTTAGGGACAGCTTGATTTAGCCGCTTAGGCCTGGATTTATTTCCTTGGGCCCTCCTATCCATTGATGCTCAAAGCCTTGGATCCTTTTTTACCCTTGCCTTTTGGTTTTCAGGGCTATTAGCTTTTTCTGCTTTCTTTTTCTTTTTCTTTTATATTTTTGTTTTTGCCATTTTTTTCACAAGCTTTTGTTATTCATTGCTTTTTCTTGCTTCAAGAATCAATTTTATGATTTTTTAGATTATCAATAACATTTCTCTTGTTCATCATTCTTTCAAGAGCCAACAATTTTAACATTCATAAAATTCAATATAAAAAATATGCACTGTTCAAGCATTCATTCAAAAAATAAAAAGTATTGTCACCACATCAATATAATTAAACTAATTTCAAGGATGAATTCGAAACTCATGTACTTCTTGTTCTTTTGTTTTTAGAAAATTTTTCATTTAAGAGAGGTGAAGGATTCATGGAGTTATTTATAGCTTTAAGACATAGACACTAGACAATAATGATCATGTAGTAAAGACACAAAACATAAACAAACATAAAGTATGAAAATCGAAAAAAAAAAAACAGAAAAATAAGAACAAGGAAGTTAAGGAATGAGTCCACCTTAGTGATGGTGGCTTGTTCTTCCTCTTGAGGATCTAATGGTGCTCCTCTATGTCTCTTCCTTGCCTTTGTTGCTCTTCCCTCAAGGCTTTTTGATCTGCAATCAAATGCTCTACCACTGAACTATGGACCCTTAAGATGAACCTCTCCATCTCTCATTACTCAAATGTGGCAGCAACTGCCTTCCCTTTCCTCTTTCTAGAGGTTTCTCTGGCCTTAGGTGCCATAATGGTTATGGAAAAACAACAAGCAACGCTTTTTCCACACCAAAATTAAAAAGTTTGCTCGTCCTCGAGCAAAAAAAGAAAGAAGGGAGTAGAAGGAGAAGTGGAGGAGATGGAGGTGTGTGAATGGGTGGGTTTGGGAGGGGAATGGTTTGAATTTGAATGGTGAGGTAGGTGGGGATCCTGTGGGATCCACAGATCCTGAAGTGTCAAGGATTTCTCATCTCTGCACCATTTAGGCGTGTAGAACGCCCTCTTAGTGCAATCCTGGTGTTTAACGCCAGACTGCTGCTTGTTTCTGGCGTTAAACGCCAGCTTGCAGCCTATTTCTGGTGTTTAACGCCAGCTTGATGCTCATTTCTTGCGTTAAATGCCAGTCTGATGCTTCTTACTGGCATTTAAATGCCAATAAGCTTATCCTCTAGGGTGTGATGTTTTTAATGCTGTTTTTGATTTTGCTTTAATTTTTGCAGTTGTTTTTGTGACTTCACATGATCATCAACTTAAAGAAAACACAAAATAACAATCGAATTTTAACATCGATAGATAAAATTGGGTTACCTCCCATTAAGCGCTTTTTTATCGTCTTTAGCTGGACTATTACTGAGCTTTAATCCAGTCTCAGTCTTGAATGACAAAAGGTTGCTCATCCAGAAAGGTTTCAGAGATCTCAGTAAGAGGGAGGGACGTCCCTTCTACTGGTTCTATTCGGGACAGGTGATCTGTTACTTGGTTTTCTGTCCCTTTTCTGTCTTTTATTTCTATATCAAACTCTTGCAGAAGCAACACCCATCTTATGAGCCTGGATTTTGAATCCTGTTTTGTGAGTAGATATTTAAGAGCAGCATGGTCAGTGTACACAATCACTTTTGATCCTACTAAATAGGATCTAAACTTGTCAATGGCATAAACCACTGCAAGCAATTCTTTTTCTGTGACTGTGTAGTTCTTCTGTGCATCATTTAGAATATGGCTGGCATAATAAATGATGTGCAGAAGCTTGTCATGCCTCTGTCTTAACACTACACCAATGGCATGATCACTGGCATCATACATTAATTCAAATGGTAATGTCCAGCCTGGTGCAGAGATGAATGGTGTTGTGACCAGCTTAGCTTTCAGAGTCTCAAACACCTGCAGACACTCCTTATCAAAGATAAATGGTGTATCAGCAGCCAGCAGATTGCTCAGAGGTTTTACAATTTTCGAAAAATCCTTAATAAACCTCCTATAGAATCCTACATTCCCCAGAAAGCTTTTGATTGGCTTAACATTGGCAAGTGGTGGTAATTTTTCAATTTCCTCTAGCTTAGCTTAATCCACTTCTATTCCCTTGTTCAAAATTTTGTGCCCAAGGACAATTCCTTCAGTCACCATAATGTGACATTTCTCCCAGTTTAAAACCAGATTAGTCTCTTGGCACCTCTTTAGAACAAGTGCTAGATGGTCAAGACAGGAGCTGAATGAGTCTCCAAATACTGAAAAGTCATCCATGAAGACTTCCAGAAATTTTCCTACCATATCAGAGAAAATAGAGAGCATGCACCTTTGAAAGGTTGCAGGTGCATTGCACAGACCAAATGGCATAATTCTGTATGCAAATACTCCTGATGGACATGTGAATGCTGTTTTCTCTTGATCCTTGGGATCTACTGCAATTTGGTTATAACCTGAATATCCATCCAGAAAGCAGAAGTAATCATGACCTGCTAGTCTTTCTAGCATATGGTCTATGAATGGTAAAGGAAAATTATCCTTTCTGGTAGCTGTATTGAGCCTTCTGTAATCAATACACATACACCACCCTGTAACTGTTCTTGTAGGAAACAGTTCATTCTTTTCATTATGAACCACTGTCATGCCACCCTTCTTAGGGACAACTTGGATAGGTGATGAGCGGATAATTTATACACTTTTTGGCATTGTTTTTAGTATGTTTTTAGTATATTTTAGTTAGTTTTTATTATATTTTTATTAGTTTTTAGTTAAAATTCACTTTTTTGGGCTTTACTAGGAGTTTGTGTATTTTTCTGTGATTTCAGGTATATTCTGGCTGAAATTGAGGGATCTGAGCAAAAATCTGATTTAGAGGCTGAAAAGGACTGCAGATGCTGTTGGATTCTGACCTCCCTGCACTCGAAGTGGATTTTCTGGAGCTACAGAAGCCCAATTGATGCGCTCTCAATTGCGTTGGAAAGTAGACATCCTGGGCTTTCCAGAAATGTATAATAGTCCATACTTTGCCCGAGATTTGATGGCCCAAACTGGCATTGCAAATCAGCTTCAGAATTCCCGGCGTTTAACGCCGGAACAGGCACAAAAATTGGAGTTAAACGCCCAAACTGGCATAAAAGCTGGCGTTTAACTCCAGAAAAAGTCTCTACACATGAAAGCTTCAATGCTCAGCCCAAGCACACACCAAGTGGACCCCGGAAGTGGATTTTTATGTCATTTACTCATTTCTGTATACCCTATGTTACTAGTTCACTATTAATAGGACCTTTTGATATTGTATCGGTACCTCATGACACTTTACACGTTTCTTATTGTATCTTCTACGGCATGAGTCTCTAAACCCTATGGTTGGGGGTGAGGAGCTCTGCTGTGTCTTGATGGATTAATGCAATTACTACTGTTTTTCATTCAATCATGCTTGCTTCTATTCTAAGATATCACTTGTTCCTAAACTTGATGAATGTGATGATCCGTGACACTCATCATCATTCTCACCTATGAACGTGTGCCTGACAACCACCTCCGTTCTACCTTAGATTGAGTAGATATCTCTTGGATTCCTTAATTAGAATCTTCGTGGTATAAGCTAGAATTGATGGCGGCATTCAAGAGAATCCGGAAGGTCTAAACCTTGTCTGTGATATTCTGAGTAGGATTCAAGGATTGAATGACTGTGATGAGCTTCAAACTCCTGAAGGCTGGGCGTTAGTGACAAACGCAAAAGAATCACTGGATTCTATTCCGACCTGCTTGAGAACCGACAGATGATTAGCCGTGCTGTGACAGAGCGCGTTGAACATTTTCACTGAGAGGATGGGAGGTAGCCATTGACAACGGTGAAACCCTACATACAGCTTGCCATGGAAGGAGCCTTGCGTGCTTGAAGAAGAAGACAGTAGGAAAGCAGAGATTCAGAAGATAGAGCATCTCCAAAACCTCAGCCTGTTCTCCATTACTGCAAAACAAGTATTTATTTCATGTTCTTTTACTTTTCACAATTAAACCTGAGAATTATTGATATCCTGACTAAGAGTTATAAGATAACCATAGCTTGCTTCAAGCCGACAATCTCCGTGGGATCGACCCTTACTCACGTAAGGTATTACTTGGACGACCTAGTGCACTTGCTGGTTAGTTGTGCGGAATCGCAAAAGTGTGATGGCAATTTCGTGCACCAAGTTTTTGGCGCCGTTGCCGGGGATTGTTCGAGTTTGGACAACTGACGGTTTATATTGTTGCTTAGATTAGGACTGTTTCATTTTTGTTGGTTTAGAGTCTTTTATTTGAGTCTAGTTTCATATTTTAAGTTTGGTGTCAATTGCATGCCTTTGTTTTCTTTTAATTTTTCGAATTTGCATGTCCTTAGCTCTTTCTTGATTTTTAAAAATTCTAAGTTTGGTGTCCTCTTTGTGTTTTTCTTTAAAATTTTCGAAAATTTGTGTTTGATTTTCTAAAAAATTTTAAGTTTGGTGTCATTTTGTTGTTTTTCTCTTTCCCCATTTCAAAACAATCAAATCTTTTTCAAAATAATTTTCAATCATATCTTTTCAATTGCTAATTTCAAAATCTTTTTAATTAACTAATTGATTTAGTTTTCAATTTGCTTTGATCTTATTTTCTTTTTGTTTTCAAAATTTTATTTTATTTTCCATTTATTTTATTTTAATTTTTTCAGTCACTTTTAAGAAAAATTTTACTTTACTTGTGAATCCATATCATATTCCCTTTCTCCATCATGGACCTAAGTGGAATTGAGCAGTCCAGAAGGACTCTGGGGTCATACGTTAACCCCATTACAGCTGCATATGGGAGTAGCATCTGTATACCTCCCATTAAAGCAAGCAGCTTTGAGCTAAATTCTCAACTCATTATCATGGTGCAACAAAATTGCCAGTATTCCGGTCTTCCACAAGAAGAACCTACTGAGTTTCTGGCACAATTCTTACAAATTGCTGACACAGTACGTGATAAAGAGGTGGATCAGGATGTCTACAGATTATTACTGTTTCTATTTGCTGTAAAAGATCAAGCTAAGAGGTGGTTGAATAACCAACCCACAGCAAGCATAAAAACATGGAGACAGTTATCAGACAAATTCCTGAATCAATTTTACCCTCCAAAAAGGATGACACAGCTAAGGTTGGACATCCAAGGCTTTAAACAAGAGGATAATGAATCCCTTTATAATGTCTGGGAGAGGTATAGAGGTATGCTAAGAAAATGCCCCTCTGAAATATTTTCAGAGTGGGTACAGTTAGACATCTTCTACTATGGGCTTACAGAAAAAGCTCAGATGTCTCTAGACCACTCAGCTGGTGGATCTATTCATATGAGGAAGACGATTGAAGAGGCTCAAGAACTCATAGATACTGTTGCTAGAAATCAACATTTGTACTCTAGCAGTAAGCCCTCTACAAAAGAAGAAGCTATGGCAGTAGCTACTGATCCTAATCCTCAAGAATAGATTGTTGAGCTTAATCAGCAATTACTCCTGATGACAAAACAGTTGGCAGAATTTAAAGAGATGCTCCAAGAAACTAAAATTGCCAACAAGAATATAGAATCACAGTTGAATCAGACAAAACAGCAGTTATCTAAACAGATAACAGAAGAATGCCAAGCAGTTCAACTGAGGAGTGGGAAGACATTGAATAACACTGCTCAAAGTAGCAAAAAGCCAAGAAAGGAACAGTTGACAGAGGATAACCAAACCACTGCCCAAAATCCCTCTGAGGATAGTAAGAGCTCAGAGAGGAATACTCCTGGCGTTCAAACACCAGAAAAGGGGGAAAGCTGGCGTTAAACGCCCATTCCTTGCCCAGTTCTGGCGTTCAAACGCCAGAAAAGGGGGAAAAGTTGGCGTTAAATGCCCATTCCTCACCCAATCCTGGCATTCAAACGCCAATGAGGAATCAGACACCTGAGAGTGCTGATAGTAACCCCTCTAAAAAGGCTTCTCCAACCACCTCTGTAAGGAATAAACCTGCAGCAACTAAGGTTGAAGAATATAAAGCCAAGATGCCTTATCCTCAGAAACTCCGCCAAGCGGAACAGGATAAGCAATTTGCCCGCTTTGCAGACTATCTAAGGACTCTTGTAATAAAGATTCCGTTTGCAGAGGCACTTGAGCAAATACCTTCTTATGCTAAGTTCATGAAAGAGATCTTAAGTCATAAGAAGGATTGAAGAGAAACTGAAAAAGTGTTTCTCACTGAAGAATGCAGTGCAATCATTCTGAAGAGCTTACCAGAAAAGCTCCAAGATCCAGGAAGCTTTATGATACCATGCACATTAGAAGGTGCTTGCACCAAGACAGCCCTGTGTGACCTTGGAGCAAGTATCAATCTAATACCTGCATCCACTATCAGAAAGCTTGGGTTGACTGAAGAAGTCAAACCAACCCGGATATGTCTCCAACTTGCTAATGGCTCCATTAAATATCCATCAGGCATAATTGAGGACATGATTGTCAAGGTTGGGCCATTCGCCTTTCCAACTGATTTTGTAGTGCTGGAAATAGAGGAGCACAAGAGTGCAACTCTCATCCTAGGAAGGCCTTTCCTAGCAACTGGGCGAACTCTTATTGATGTACAAAAAGGGGAAGTAACCCTGAGAGTCAATGAGGATGAGTTCAAGTTGAATGCTGTAAAAGCTATGCAGCATCCAGACACACCAAATGATTGCATGAGCACCGACATTATTGACTCTTTAGTGGAAGAGATCAATATGGCTGAAAGTCTAGAATCAGAGCTAGAGGACATCTTCAAGGATGTTCAGCCTGATCAGGAAGAACCAGAGGAAACAAAAGAATTTTTGAAAATTCCTCAAGAAGAGGATAAGCCTCCCAAACCTGATCTCAAACCACTACCACCATCCCTAAAGTATGCCTTTCTGGGAGAGGGTGACATTTTTCCAGTGATCATAAGCTCTGCTTTAAATTCACAAGAAGAAAAAGCACTGCTTCAAGTGCTAAGGACACACAAGACAGCTCTTGGGTGGTCCATAAGTGATCTTAAGGGCATTAGCCCAACAAGATGCATGCACAAGATCCTATTGGAGGATAATGCTAAACCAGTGGTTCAACCACAAAGGCGGCTAAATCCAGCCATGAAGGAGGTGGTGCAGAAAGAGGTTACTAAATTACTAGAAGCTGGGATTATTTATCCCATTTCTGATAGCCCCTGGGTGAGCCCTGTCCAAGTTGTCTCCAAGAAGGGAGGCATGACAGTGGTTCATAATGAAAAGAATGAACTGGTTCCCACAAGAACAGTTACAGGGTGGCGTATGTGCATTGATTACAGAAGGCTCAACACAGCCACCAGAAAGGATCATTTTTCTTTACCATTCATAGACCAAATGCTAGAAAGACTAGCTGGCCATGATTATTACTGCTTTTTGGATGGCTATTCAGTTTACAACCAAATTGCAGTAGATCCTCAGGACCAAGAGAAAATCGCATTCACTTGCCCTTCTGGCGTGTTTTCCTACAGAAGAATGCCTTTTGGTCTGTGTAATGCACCTGCAACTTTTCAGAGATGCATGATATCCATCTTCTCTGATATGGTGGAGAAGTTCCTGGAAGTCTTTATGGATGACTTCTCAGTATATGGAGACTCATTCAGCTCCTGTCTTAACCATCTAGCACTTGTCCTGAAAAGGTGCCAAGAGACTAACCTGGTCTTAAACTGGGAGAAATGTAACTTTATGGTGACTGAAGGAATTGTCCTTGGGCACAAAATTTCAAGCAAGGGAATAGAGGTGGACAAAGCAAAGGTAGAGGTAATTGAAAAATTACCACCACTTGCCAATGTTAAGGCTATCAGAAGCTTTATGGGACATGCAGGATTCTACAGAAGGTTTATAAAGGATTTTTCAAAAATTGCAAAACCTCTGAGCAACCTGCTAGCTGCTGATACACCATTTGTGTTTGACACACAGTGTTTGCAGGCATTTAAGACCCTGAAAGCCAAGCTGGTCACAGCACCAGTCATCTCTGCACCAGACTGGACATTGCCATTTGAACTAATGTGTGATGCTAGTGACCATGCCATTGGTGTAGTGTTGGGACAAAGGCATAACAAGCTTCTGCACGTCATTTATTATGCTAGCCGTGTTTTAAATGACACACAGAAGAATTACACAACCACAGAAAAAGAGTTACTTGCAGTGGTCTATGCCATTGACAAGTTTAGATCCTATTTAGTAGGGTCAAAGGTGATTGTGTACACTGACCATGCTGCTCTTAAGTACTTACTCACAAAGCAGGATTCAAAACCCAGGCTCATAAGATGGGTGTTACTTCTGCAAGAGTTTGATATAGAAATAAGAGACAGAAAAGGGATAGAGAACCAAGTAGCTGATCATCTGTCCTGAATAGAACCAGTGGCTGGGGCGTCCCTCCCTTCTACTGAGATCTCTGAGACCTTCCCAGATGAGCAACTCTTTGCCATTCAGGAAGCTCCATGGTTTGCAGATATTGCAAATTATAAAGCTGTAAGGTTCATACCCCAGGAGTACAGCAGGGTGCAAAGAAAGAAATTAATTTCAGATGCCAAATACTACCTATGGGATAAGCCATATCTCTTTAAGAGATGTGCAGACGGAATGATCCGCAGATGTGTACCTAGAGAGGAAGCACAAAGGATCTTGTGGCATTGCCATGGATCACAATATGGGGGACATTTCGGAAGTGAGCGAACAGCCACTAAGGTCCTCCAATGTGGCTTCTACTGGCCCACTCTCTATAGAGATGCCCGAGAGTTTGTGCGTAACTATGACAGTTGCCAAAGAGCTGGTAACTTGCCTCATGGATACGCCATGCCTCAACAAGGGATCCTAGAGATTGAATTGTTTGATGTATGGGGTATTGACTTCATGGGTCCGTTCCCACTGTCATACTCAAACACTTACATTCTGGTGGCAGTGGACTATGTATCTAAATGGGTAGAAGCAATTGCTACACCCAATAATGATACTAAGACCGTGCTGAAATTCCTCTAGAAACACATCTTCAGCAGGTTTGGTGTTCCTAGAGTACTAATCAGTGATGGGGGCACTCATTTCTGCAATAAACAGCTGTACTCTGCTATGGTCCGATATGGAATTAGCCACAAAGTAGCAACTCCGTATCGTCCACAGACAAATGGGCAAGCTGAAGTCTCTAACAGAGAGCTAAAAAGAATTCTGGAACGGACTGTAATTACCCGTAGAAAGGATTGGGTGAAGAGCTTGGATGATGCTCTGTGGGCATACAGAATAGCATTCAAAACTCCTATAGGAACCTCTCCATACCAACTTGTGTATGGCAAGGCCTGTCATCTGCCCGTGGAACTGGAACATAAAGCCTACTGGGCAACCAGATTCCTAAACCTGGATGCTAAATTAGCTGGTGAAAAAAGATTACTCCAGCTAAATGAGCTAGATGAATTCAGATTTAATGCCTTTGAAAATGCAAAAATCTATAAGGAAAAGGCAAAGAAATGGCATGACAATAAGTTGTCATCCAGAGTCTTTGAGCCAGGACAAAAAGTTCTGCTTTTTAACTCTAGGCTCAGACTATTCCCAGGAAAACATAAATCCCGGTGGAGGGGTCCGTATGTGATTACAGGAGTGTCACCATACGGATATGTTGAGCTTCAAGATATTGATTCTGACAAAAAGTTTATTGTTAATGGACAGAGGATCAAACATTATCTTGAAAGCAATTTTGAGCAAGAATGCTCAAAACTGAGGCTTGAATGATTCTCAGTGAAGGTCCAGCTAAAGACAATAAAGAAGCGCTTGCTGGGAGGCAACCCAATCATTAGCAGGTTATCCGTTTTGTTTAATAAAAGTTTGATACATATTCTCAAGGGGCGATCATCAAAATTGAAGGAATTCACAGAGTTACAGAAGGATTCAGTGCAAAAAGTAGAGAAAAGGAGCTTGCTGGCGAAAAAATGCCAGTAAGGGGTACTCTGGGCGTTTAACGCCAGTAAAGGTGCCATTTTGGGCGTTAAACGCCAGAATGGGCACCATTCTGGGCGTTTAACGCCAGGTGTGCATCATCCTGGGCATTTAACGCTAGCCAGGGTACCTGGCTGGGCGTTAAACGGCCAAATTGGCCAACATTTGGGCGTTAAACGCTAGAATGGATACCATTCTGGGCGTTTAACGCCAGAAAGGTGGGGGACAGAGATTTTGCTTTCCACTTCAAATTTTTTCAAACTTTCTTGTTTTGATCCATGATTTTCTACATAAACACATTTCAAACTTTCATTATTCACCTTCAAATTTTCAAAATTAAAATCATTCTTCAAATCTCTTTTAAACCCTTTCCAAATCTTCTTCAAAAAAAAAAACTCAAATATCTCTCAAATTCTTTCAATATCTTCTCAAATCTCCTTCAAAATTTTCGAAATCTCTCTCCCTTCCTTATAAATATATGTTCGGTTACACCCCCCTTTCCCCACCATTCGAATTTGATCTCTTTCTCTCTCTCTTCTTTCCTTTCTTTTGCTTGAGGACAAGCAAACCTCTAAGTTTGGTGTGTTTCTCTGTGATCACTAAGCTAAGGCTCATCAAGATCATGGCCCCCAAAGGAAAACAAACCAATTCAAGAGGCAAGAAAGAGAATTCTCCAAAAGACCTTTGGAGTCAAGAGAGGTTCTTAACCAAAGAACATGCTGACCATTACCACAAAATAATGGGTCTAAGATCAGTGATCCCGGAAGTTAAATTTGATCTGAAAGAAGATGAATATCCGGAGATCCAAGAGCAAATTCAAAACAGAGGATGGAAAGTTTTAACCAACCCTGAGACAAAGGTTGGAAGAAATATGGTTCAGGAATTCTACTCAAATCTGTGGCTAACAGATAAGCAGAGAATGACTGGAACCGCTTTTCATACCTACAGAACAATGGTCAGAGGGAGAATTATTTACTTCCATCTGGACAAAATAAGAGAGGTCTTCAAATTACCTCAACTACAAGATGATCCTGAATCCTTTAATAGGAGAATAGTGAGAGTAGATAAGGGGTTGGATCAAGTTCTAGAGGACATATGCCTCCCTGGAACCAAATGGATGACCAATTCAAAAGGTGTCCCAAACCAACTCAAGAGGGGAGATCTCAAACCAGTTGCAAGAGGCTGGCTGGACTTCATAGGGCGTTCTATCTTGCCCACTAGTAACCGTTCTGAGGTTACTATCAAGAGAGCAGTGATGATTCATTGCATCATGCTGGGAAAAGAAGTGGAGATTCATCATCTGATTGCTTGTGAGATTTACACAATTGCAAACAAGAACTCCACTGAAGCCAAATGGCTTACCCAAGCTTAATCTCTTTGCTCTGTAAAGATGCTGGGGTGAGGATGGGAGTAGATGAATTCATCCCAATTGAGCACCCAATCACCAAGAGGTCAATGGAAGGACAAATGCAAGATAACTCTATCAAAAGGAGGGCGCAGGAGTTCCTCCCTGAACTTCCTGAAATTGACTACTGGACTCGCCTAGAAGCATCTGTTGCCAAGCTACAAGAAGCTATGGAACAAATTAAGGAAGAACAGCAGAATCAAAACTGCATGCTCTGCAAATTGCTGAAGGAACAAGAGAAGCAGGGGCGTGAGCTACAGGAGCTGAAATGCCAAAAGCTCTCCCTTGAAGGGTCAAATACCCCACAAGTTGAGGGAGCATCCACTTCTCAAGATCAAGGTTGTTGAGTCCTAACTCTGTGATAATCTCTATCATTAAGAGTCTATTTTAGAGTCATTTAAAATTCTGTTTTCTATTACTATTAGTCTTATCTTATATCTATTTTTGAGTTTTGTTCTTGATTCATGATTAATAAAATTTAAGGCTCATGTCTTAAAGCTATGAATGTCCTATGAATCCATCACCTCTCTTAAATGAAAAATGCTTTAATCACAAAAGAATAAGAAGTACAAGATTTCGAATTCATCTTTGAAACTAGTGAATTAGTTTGATGTGGTGACAATACTTTTTGTTTTCTGAATGAATGCTTGAACAGTGCATATGTATTTTGAATTTGTTGTTTTAAGAATGTTAAAATTGTTGGCTCTTGAAAGAATGATGGAAAAGGAGAAGTGTTATTGAGGATCTAAAAAATCATCAAATTGATTCTTGAAGCAAGAAAAAGCAGTGAATACAAAAAAAATAACAACGAAAAAAAACAAAAAAGAAAAAAAAAAGAAAAAATATATAAAGTTGTGATCCAAGGCAAAAAGAGTGTGCTTAAGAATCCTGGACACCTCTGATTGGGGACTCTAGCAAAGCTGAGTCACAATCTGAAAAGGTTCACCCAGTCATGTGTCTGTGGCATGTATGTATCCGGTGGTAATACTAGAAGACAGAGTGCTTTGGGCCACAGCCAAGACTCATAAAGTAGCTATGTTCAAGAATCATCATAATTAACTAGGAGAATCAATAACACTATCTGAGTTCTGAGTTCCTATAGATGCCAATCATTCTAAACTTCAAAGGATAGAGTGAGATGCCAAAACTGTTCAGAAGCAAAAAGCTACTAGTCCCGCTCATCTAATTGGAGCTAAGTTTCTTTGATATTTTGGAGTCTATAGTATATTCTCTTCTTTTTATTCTATTTTGATTTTCAGTTGCTTGGGGACAAGCAACAATTTAAGTTTGGTGTTGTGATGAGCGGATAATTTATACGCTTTTTGGCATTATTTTTAGTATGTTTTTAGTACATTTTAGCTAGTTTTTATTATATTTTTATTAGTTTTCAGGTATTTTCTGGCTGAAATTGAGAGATCTGAGCAAAAATCTGATTTAGAGGCTGAAAAGGACTGCAGATGCTATTGGATTCTGATCTCCCTGTACTCGAAGTGGATTTTCTGGAGCTACAGAAGCCCAATTGGTGCGCTCTCAATTGCGTTGGAAAATAG
This sequence comes from Arachis stenosperma, assembly GCF_014773155.1. NCBI lineage: Eukaryota > Viridiplantae > Streptophyta > Magnoliopsida > Fabales > Fabaceae > Arachis > Arachis stenosperma. The sequence continues at coordinate 45,629,587 of NC_080379.1, read as the reverse complement.
ACATCCTGGGCTTTCCAGCAATGTATAATAGTCCATACTTTGCCCGAGATTTGATGGCCCAAACTGGCATTGCAAATCAGCTTCAGAATTCCCGGCGTTTAACGCCGGAATAGGCACAAAAATTGGAGTTAAACGCCCAAACTGGCATAAAAGCTGGCGTTTAACTCTAGAAAAAGTCTCTACACATGAAAGCTTCAATGCTCAGCCCAAGCACATACCAAGTGGACCCCGGAAGTGGATTTTTACGTCATTTACTCATTTCTGTATACCCTATGTTACTAGTTCACTATTAATAGGACCTTTTGATATTGTATCGGTACCTCATGACACTTTACACGTTTCTTATTGTATCTTCTACGGCATGAGTCTCTAAACCCCATGGTTGGGGGTGAGGAGCTCTGCTGTGTCTTGATGGATTAATGCAATTACTACTGTTTTTCATTCAATCATGCTTGCTTCTATTCTAAGATATCACTTGTTCCTAAACTTGATGAATGTGATGATCCGTGACACTCATCATCATTCTCACCTATGAACGTGTGCCTGACAACCACCTCCGTTCTACCTTAGATTGAGTAGATATCTCTTGGATTCCTTAATCAGAATCTTCGTGGTATAAGCTAGAATTGATGGCGGCATTCAAGAGAATCCGGAAGGTCTAAACCTTGTCTGTGATATTCTGAGTAGGATTCAAGGATTGAATGACTGTGACAAGCTTCAAACTCCTGAAGGCTGGGCATTAGTGACAAACGCAAAAGAATCATTGGATTCTATTCCGACCTGCTTGAGAACCGACAAATGATTAGCCGTGCTGTGACAGAGTGCATTGAACATTTTCACTGAGAGGATAGGAGGTAGCCATTGACAACGATGAAACCCTACATACAGCTTGCCATGGAAGGAGCCTTGCGTGCTTGAAGAAGAAGACAGTAGGAAAGCAGAGATTCAGAAGATAGAGCATCTCCAAAACCTCAGCCTGTTCTCCATTACTGCAAAACAAGTATTTATTTAATGTTCTTTTACTTTTCACAATTAAACCTGAGAATTATTGATATCCTGACTAAGAGTTACAAGATAACCATAGCTTGCTTCAAGCCGACAATCTCCGTGGGATCGACCCTTACTCACGTAAGGTATTACTTGGACGACCCAGTGCACTTGCTGGTTAATTGTGCGGAATTGCAAAAGTGTGATTGCAATTTCGTGCACCAATAGGGCTTACCCAGGGGCTATCAGAAATAGGATAAATAATTCCAGCCTCTAGTAATTTAGTGACCTCCTTCTGCACCACTCTTTCATGGCTAGATTCAGCTGCCTCTGTGGTTGAACCACTGGCTTAACGTCATCCTCCAATAGGATCTTGTGCATGCATCGACTGGGCTAATGCCCTTAAGATCACTGATGGACCACCCAAGAGCTGTCTTGTGTGTCCTCAACACTTGAATTAGTGCTTCCTCTTCCTGTGACTCTAAGGTAGAGCTTATGATTACAGGAAAAGTGTCACCTTCTCCTAGAAATACATATTTCAGGGATGCTGGTAATGGTTTGAGCTCGGGTTTAGGAGGTTTCTCCTCTTCTTGAGGGATTTTCAGAGGTTCTATTATTCTCTCTGGTTCCTCCAGATCAGGCTAAACATCTTTAAAGATATCCTCTAGCTCTGATTTAAGACTCTCAGTCATATTGACCTCTTCCACCAGATAGTCAATAATATCAGTGCTCATGCAGTCGTTTGGGGTGTCTAGATGCTGCATAGCTTTGACAACATTCAACTTAAACTCGTCCTCATTGACTCTCAGGGTTAATTCCCCTTTTTGGACATCAATGAGGGTTCGTCCAGTTGGTAGAAAAGGTCTTCCTAGAATGAGAGTTGCACTCTTGTGCTCCTCCATTTACAGCACCACAAAGTTAGTGGGAAAGGCAAATGGCCCAACCTTGACAATCATGTCTTCAATCACGCCTGATGGGTATTTAATGGATCCATAAGCAAGTTGGAGACATATCCGGGTTGGTTTGACTTCTTCGGTCAAACCATGCTTTTTGATAGTGGATGCAGGTATTAGGTTGATACTTGCTCCAAGATCACATAGAGCTTTCTTGGTACAAGTACCCTCTAATGTGCAAGGTATCATAAAGCTTCCGGGATCTTTAAGCTTCTCTGGTAAGCTTTTCAGAATGACTGCACGGCATTCTTCAGTGAGGTAAACTTTTTCAGTTTTTCTCCAATCCTTCTTATGACTTAAGATCTCTTTCATGAACTTAGCATAAGAGGGTATTTTTTCGAGTGCCTCTGCAAATGGAATCTTTATTTCAAGAGTCCTGAGATAGTCTGCAAAGTGGGCAAATTGCTTATCCTGTTTCGCTTGGCGGAGTTTCTGAGGATAAGGTATTTTGGCTTTGTATTCCTCAACCTTAGTTGCTGTAGGTTTATTTCCTACAGATGTGGTTGGATAAGCCTTTTTAGAGGGGTTGCTATCAGCACTTGTATGTGTCTGATCCCTCACTGGCGTTTGAATGCCAGGGTTGGAAGTTGGATTGGCATTGGATGCCAACTCCTTACCTGTTTCTGGCGTTTGAACGCCAGAACTAAGCTTCCCTTAGGCGTTCAACGCCAACTCCTTGCCTGTTTGTGGCATTTGAACGCCAGAACTGAGCATGGGTTGGGCGTTTAACGCCAGCTCTCCACCCTTTTCTGGCATTTGAGTGCCAGAATTATTCCTCTATGGGCTCTTACTGTCCTCAGAGGGATTTTGGGTAGCAATTTGTTCATTCCTTGGCTTCCTGCTGCCTTGAAGTGAGGTATTTAATGTTTTCCCACTTTTTAATTGAATTGCTTGACACTTGGTGGACGAAATTGTGATCACTATTCTTTTCAAGTTGTTTGTCTTTGTATGGATTTATTCAATAATTGTCCTTATTTGAAGTCACAACTCCGTTCAACTAACCAGCAAGTGTACTGGGTCGTCCAAGTAATAACCTTACGTGAGTAAGGGTCGAATCCACAGAGATTGTTGGTATGAAGCAAGCTATGGTCACCTTGTAAATCTCAGTTAGGCGGATTAATTATTGATTTATGGGTTTCGAAAATAGAAATAAGAAAATAAATAATAAAAGGGATAGAAATACTTATGTAGATTCATTGGTGGGAATTTCAGATAAGCGGAATGGAGATGCTGTAGAGCTCTCGGACGCCTGCTCTCCTATTCCTTCTATTCAATCCTTCTTACTCCTCTCCATGGCAAGCTTTGTATAGGGGTTCACCATCAACTGTGGCTACTTTCATTCCTCTCGGGGAAATATCCTATGCGGCTGTCACTCGCACAGCTAACCAGTCTGGAGGCATCACCCATGGCTGATGGCTACATCCCATCCTCGCAGTGAAAGCTAATGCACGCACTCTGTCACAGTAACGGCCAATCACCGGTTGGTTCCCGCTTCCTACTGGAATAGAATCCCTCTTTTGCGTCTGTCACTGACGCCCAGCAGGTTGCAAGTTTGAAGCACGTCACAGTCATTTATGATCGGAATCCTACTCGGAATACCACAGACAAGGTTAGACTTTCCGGATTCCCAGGATCCTACTCGGAATACCACAGACAAGGTAAGACTTTCCGGATCCAGATAAATGCCGCCATCTATCTAGCTTATACCACGAAGATTCTGTTGGGGAATCTAAGAGATACACATTCAAGCTTGTGTTGCATGTAGAACGGAAGTGGTTGTCAATCACGTGCGTTCATCAGTGAGAATGATGATGAGGGTTATTGAACTCATCACATTCATCATATTCTTGGGTACGAATGAATATCTTGGAATAAGAATAAAAGAGGAATTGAATAAAAGAAAGTAGAACTTCATTAATCTTTGAGGTACAGCAGAGCTCCACACCCTTAATCTATGGTGTGCAGAAACTCCACCGTTGAAAATACATAAGCAAAAGGGTTCAGGCATGGCCGAATGGCCAGCCCCCTAAAACGTGATCAATGATCTCCTAAGATGAAGAATAAAACAAAACTGAGACCAAAGATGTCTAATACAATAGATAAGTGTCCTATATATACTAGACTAGCTACTAGGGTTTACATGAGTAAGTAATTGATGCATAAATCCACTTCCGGGGCCCACTTGGTGTGTGTTTGGGCTGAGCTTGATCAATCCACGTGTAGAGGCATTTCTTGGCGTCAAACTTCAGGTTATGACGTGTTTTGGGCGTTTAACTCCGAATCATGACGTTTTTCTGGCGTTTTACTCCAGACAGCAGCATGAACTTGGCGTTTAACGCCAAGTTACGTCGTCATTCTTCGAACAAAGTATGGACTATTATATATTGCTGGAAAGCCCTGGATGTCTACTTTCCAACACCGTTGAGAGCGCGCCATTTAGAGTTCTTAGCTCCAGAAAATCTATTTCGAGTGCAGGGAGGTCAGAATCCAACAGCATCAGCAGTCCTTTTGTCAGCCTTTTTCAGAGTTTAGCTCAAATCCCTCAATTTCAGTCAGAATTTTACCTGAAATCACAGAAAAAACACACAAACTCATAGTAAAGTCCAGAAATGTGAATTTAACATAAAAACTAAGGAAAACATCCCTAAAAGTAGCTTAAACTTACTAAAAACTATGTAAAAACAATGCCAAAAAGCGTATAAATTATCCGCTCATCACAACACCAAACTTAAATTGTTGCTTGTCCCCAAGCAACTGAAAATCAAATAGGATAAAAAGAAAGAATATACTATAAAGTCCAAAATATCAATGAATATTAATTAATACATGAGCGGGACTTGTAGCTTTTTGCTTCTAAACAGCTTTGGCATCACTTTTTCCTTTGTAGTTTAGAGGTATTGGCGTCTCTGGGGGAATTTAGAATTGGGATAGTGTTATGACTTTCTTAGTTAAGCATGTTGATTCTTGAACACAGCTACTCATGATTCTTGGCTGTGGCCCTAAGCACTTTGTCTTCCAGTATTACCACCGGATACACAAATGCCAAGACACATAACTGGGTGAACCTTTTCAGATTGTGACTTAGCTTTGCTAAAGTCCCCAATTAGTGGTGTCCAGAGCTCTTAAGCACACTCTTTGCTTTGGATCACGACTTAACCACTCGTCTCAAGCTTTTCACTTGGACCTTCATGACACAGCACATGGTTAGGGACAGCTGATTTAGCCGCTTAGGCCCGGATTTAATTTCCTTGGGCCTCCTATCCATTGATGCTCAAAGCCTTGGATCCTTGCTTTAGAATTTTCGCCTCTTTTTTTTTTTTTCACTGCTTTTTCTTGCTTCAAGAATCAATTTCATGATGTTTTCAGATCATCAATAACATTTTTCTTTGTTCTCATTCTTTCAAGAGCCAACAATTTTAAACACTCATAAACAACAAGATCAAAAGACATATGCACTGTTCAATCATTCATTCAGAAAACAAAAATTATTGCCACCACATCAAATATAATTAAACTAATTCATTAATAATTTCGAAAATTATGTACTTCTTGTTCTTTTGAATTAAAACATTTTTCTTTTAAGAGAGGTGAAGGACTAATGGATTTTATTCATAGCTTTAAGGCATGGTTACACACTAATGATCATGAAATAAAGACACAAAACATAGATAAACATAATACTTAAAAACCGGAAACAGAAAGAAATAAAGAACAAGGAATGAATCCACCTTTTAGTGGCGTCTTCTTCTTGAAGGACCAATGATGTTCTTCAACTCTTCTATGTCCCTTCCTTGCCTTTGTTGCTCCTCCCTCATTGCTCTTTGATCTTCTCTTATTTCTTGGAGAATGATGGAGTGCTCATGATGTTCCACCCTTAATTGTTCAACATTATGGCTCAAATCTTCTAAGGAGGTATTGAGTTGCTCCCAATAGTTGTTGGGAGGGAAGTGCATTCCTTGAGGCATTTGTTGATGATGCACTTCCTCATTTTCTTCTTGGAGGCCGTGAGGAGCTTCCCTTGTTTGCTCCATCTTTTTCTTGGTGATGGGTGATGAGCAGATAATTTGTATGCTTTTTGGCATTGTTTTTAGTATGTTTTTGGTATCCTTTAGTTAGTTTTTTGTATATTTTTATTAGTTTTTAATTAATATTCACTTTTCTGGACTTTACTATGAGTTTGTGTGTTTTTCTGTGATTTCAGGTATTTTCTGACTGAAATTGGGGGTCCTGAGCAAAAATCTGATCCAGAGACTGAAAAGGACTGCAGATGCTGTTGGATTCTGACCTCCCTGCACTCGAAGTGGATTTTCTGGAGCTACAGAAGCCCAATTGGCGCGCTCTGAACGGCATTGGAAAGTAGACATCCTGGGCTTTCCAGCAATATATAATAGTCCATACTTTGCCCAAGATTTGATGGCCCAAACCGTCGCTCAAGTCACCTACAGAAATTCCAGCGTTAACGCCGGAACTGGCATAAAATTTGGAGTTAAACGCCCAAACTGGCATGAAAGCGGCGTTTAACTCCAGAAAAGGTCTCTACACGAAATTCCTTCATTGCTCAGCCCAAGCACACACCAAGTGGGCCCGGAAGTGGATTTTTCTGTCATTTACTCATTTCTGTAGACCTTAGGACACTAGTTTTACTATTAATAGGATCTTTTGACATTGTATCCGTACCTTATGACCCCATAACATTTTGTACACGTTTCTTTCCACAGTATAAGCCTCTAAACCCCATGGTTGGGGGTGAGGAGCTCTGCTGTGTCTTGATGGATTAATGCAATTACTACTGTTTCTTATTCAATCATGCTTGCTTCGATTCTAAGATAACACTTGTTCTTAATCCGGATGAATGTGATGATCCGTGACAATCATCATCATTCTCAACTATGAACACGTGCCTGACAACCACCTCTGTTCTATCTTAGATTGAGTAGTTATCTCTTGGGTTCTTTAATCGGAATCTTCGTGGTATAGGCAGGACCTGATGGCAGCATTCAAGAGAATCCGGGGTCTAAACCTTGTCTGTGTATTCTGAGTAGGATTCAATGATTGAATGACTGTGACGTGCTTCAAACCTGTAACCTACTGGGCGTTAGTGACAGACGCAAAAGAGGGATTCTATTCCGGTAGGGGAGGGAACCAAACCGGTGATTGGCATACTGTGACAGAGTGCGCATTAGCTTTCACTGCGAGGATGGGAGGTAGCCATTGACAACGGTGAAACCCTACATGAGCTTGCCATGGAAAGAGACTTGCGTGTTTGAAGAAGAAGACAGTAGGAAAGCAGAGATTCAGAAGATGGAGCATCTCCAAAACCCCAACCTATTCTCCATTACTGCAAAACAAGTAACCATTTCACGTTCTTTTACTTTTTACAATCAATCCTGATAATTTCTGATCTCCTGACTAAGATTTACAAGATAACCATAGCTTGCTTCAAGCCGACAATCTCCGTGGGATCGACCCTTGCTCACGCAAGGTATTACTTGGACGACCCAGTGCACTTGCTGGTTAGTTGTGCGGAGTTGCAAAAGTGTTATTGCAATTTCGTGCACCAAGTTTTTGGCGCCGTTGCTGGGGATTGTTCGAGTTTGGACAACTGACGGCTTATCTTGTTGCTTAGATTAGGACTGTTTTTATTTTTGTTGGTTTAGAGTTTTTTTTTTGTTGAGTCTAGTTTTTATTCTAAGTTTGGTGTCAATTGCATGCTTTTTGTTTTCTTCTTTTAACTTTCGAATTTTTTCTTGTTCCTAGTCCCTTTTTGATTCACAAAAGTTCTAAGTTTGGTGTCCTCTTTGTGTTTTTCTTTAAAATTTTCGAAAAAATTAGTGTTTGATTTTCTAAAATTTTAAGTTGGTGTCTTTTTGTGTTTTTCTCTTTCCTCTTTTAAAAATCAATCTTTTTCATAAAAATTTTTTCAATCATATCTTTTTAATTGCTGTTTTCAAAATCTTTTTTACTAACTGATTCAGTTCTCAATTTGCTTTGATCCATTTTCCCTTTTGATTTTCGATTTTTATTTAAATTTCTTTTTATTTTTTTTTTCGGTTATTTCAAAAAAAAATTTTTAAAAATATAAACAAATTTATCTCTTTGCAATTATATCATTTCCCTTTTGTCCATCATGGACTTAAGTGGAATTAATCAGTCCAAAAGGACTCTGGGGTCATGCTAACCCCATTACAGCTGCATATGGGAGTAGCATCTGTATACCTCCCATCAAAGCAAGCAGCTTTGAGCTAAATCCTCAACTCATTATCATAGTGCAGCAAAATTGCCAGTATTCCGGTCTTCCACAGGAAGAACCTACTGAGTTTCTGGCACAGTTCTTACAAATTGCTGACACAGTACATGATAAAGAGGTAGATCAGGATGTCTACAGACTATTACTGTTTCCATTTGCTGTAAAAGATCAAGCTAAAAGGTGGTTAAATAACCAACCTACAGCAAGCATAAAGACATGGAAACAGTTATCAGACAAATTCCTGAATCATTTTTACCCTCCAAAAAAGGATGACACAGCTAAGGCTGGACATCCAAGGCTTTAAACAAGAGGATAATGAATCCCTATAATGCATGGAGAGGTATAGAGGTATGCTAAGAAAATGTCCCTCTGAAATGTTTTCAGAGTGGGTACAGTTAGACATTTTCTACTATGGGCTTACAGAAAAAGCTCAGATGTCTTTAGACCACTCAGCTGGTGGATCTATCACATGAGGAAGACAATTGAAGAAGCTCAAGAGCTTATAGACACTGTTGCTAGAAACCAATATCTGTACTCTAGCAATGAGTTCTCTCCAGAAGAGGAAGTCATGACAGTAGTCACTGACTCTAATCCTCAAGAACAGATAATGAGCTTCAACAACACTACTCCTGATGACAGAACAGTTAGCAGAATTTAAAGAGATGCTCCATGAAACTAAAGTTGCTAATAAAAGCATAGAACTACAGTTGAATCAAGCAAACAGCAAATATCTAAACAGATAACAGAGGAATGCCAAGCAGTTCAATTGAGGAGTGGAAAGACCTTGAATAACTGCTCAAAAGAGCAAAAAGCCAAACAAGGAACAATTGACAGAGGACAACCAACCCACTGTTCAAATCCCTCTGAGGACAGTAAGAGCCCAGAGAGGAGTATTGGCGTTCAAACGCCAGAAAGGGAAGGAAAGCTGGCGTTAAACGCCCATTCCTTGCCCAGTTCTGGCGTTCAAACGCCAGAAAAGGGGGAAAAGTGGCGTTAAACGCCCATTTTCCACCCATTCCTGGCGTCCAAACGCCAAGGAAAATCAACACCTGAAGTGCTGACAGTATCCCTCTAACAAGCTTCTTCAACCACTTCTGTAAGGAATAAACCTGCAGCATCTAAGGTTGAAGAATATCAAGCCAAGATGCCTTATCCTCAGAAACTCCGCAAGGCGGAACAGGATAAGCAATTTGCCCGCTTTGCAGATTATTTAAGGACTCTTGAAATAAAGATTCCTTTTGCAGAGGCACTTGAGCAATACCTTCTTATGCTAAGTTCATGAAGGAAATCTTAAGTCATAAGAAGGATTGGAGAGAAACTGAAAAAGTGTTTCTCACTGAAGATGCAGTGCAGTCATTCTAAAAAGCTTACCAGAAAAGCTTCAAGATCCTGGAAGCTTTCTGATACCATGCACATTAGAAGGCACTTGCACCAAGATAGCTTTATGTGATCTTGGAGCAAGCATCAATCTAATACCTGCATCAACTATCAGAAAGCTTGGTTGATTGGAGAAGTCAAACCAACCAGGATATGCCTCCAACTTGCTGATGGCTCCATTAAACACCCATCAGGCATAATAGAGGACATGATTGTCAAGGTT